>NW_015386851.1:453374-458608 GCF_001527695.2 Protobothrops mucrosquamatus | reverse complement strand
AAGCGGGCCTGGCCTAGGGAGGATTTTAAATTGGGTTTATCTTAAGAGTAATTTTAAATAGCACAGCTTTAAATATTCGGTTTTAATTGGTTTTACTTGGGTGGGGTTGTAAATGTGTTTATGTTTTTTAATATGTTGTGAGCCGCCCTGAGTCCCGTTGGGAGAAGGGCGGGATATAAATCAAATAAAATAAATAAAATAATAAAATAAATAATATAAACTGACAGCAAACAGCATTCCTTACCAGCACCAATGATGTTACCTAGTTAGGGTAATGAAAAGTCTGTAAGAAAACAAGCAACTTCAGAGAGCACCAAGGACCCCTCATTTCAACCCTGAGCTACAAATATTCTCCTTCATTGGGTATATGTGTATTTGAAAAAATGATGCTTGCCTTCTTGCATATTTTAATATATGTATTAGAATAATTTGAATATAATTCTGAATTAAGATGGGGACATCATAATATGTATTGGAAGTCAATATCTTAGGTTGTCAATAAAGATAGACAGTTACTCAATGATAGAGACAAGCTTCTGGTAATAACACATTAAGTGAGTACACTAAAAGACCTTGAGATGAAATACAAGGAAATGGAAGTGATATTTGATAAGACAATTTTGATGGTAAAAACTGATTAGGATTAAAATTAGAGGCAGAACTTTTTAGGAAGAATTTTGTCACCAATGCTTCTGTCAAAGTTTGTGGGACTAACACACAAACAGATAAGAAGGACAAACAACATTATTCACCCAGACCTTTGGGAATGAAAGTGTCTCCTTTTGGGGCAAGAATATTTCTCCATTTGGCTTTAAGTCATTTATTTTCAAAAAGTCAATTTTAGTTTGGTTGGTGGTAGCAATGTAGTCAAGGCAGGGTGGTGGTGACCTTGGAGTCTGCAGGCACAGAGGGAACTCTGGATGGGTCTTCAATCTTAAAAAAGAAATGTTCTTATCATGGTCTTAGGCAGACTGGTGTGATACTGTGTTTCCCCCAAAATAAGACCCGATCTTATTTTTTTTTTTGCCTCCAAAAGAGGCACCAGGTCTTATTTTCAGGGGGTGTCTTTTCCATGGTCTCACCTTGCAGCAGCAGCACCGACAGCCCTGCCCAGTCGGCCCACTGCTTCTGTGGCTGCTCGCCGCCACTTGCACACATCGCCCCTGGCCTCCATTTTGCCATCAGAGACCTTCAGGAAATTGAATCTGTAGTTTGGTTCTCAGCTACAGAGGCTTTTCTGGAAGGCCTCTGACAGTGAAATGCAGGCCAGGGGCACCATGCGTTGTTATTATTATTATTATTTGAAAGAAAAAGATATGTTCAGGTCTGTTGCAAGTAGTTGAATTAGTAAAGGTTCAGAAGAATCTTAACTTACATTTTATCTCTTCTCCCAGAAGAGAAACAAGACCTTAGCTGCCATTGTTGTGAAGTTGATGAAAGGAAGGAGCTGCAACTCTAGATAAAAAGGACCCTTAACTGAATGGATTAAAGGACTCACAAGTACATGAATTAAGATTCAGATGAAATCAGTGTTCAGGGCCAGAAGAATCATAATCTTCTTGATTCCTTTAACGGTTCCTCACAGAACCTGTTTTCCAATTCCACCACTATGTTGATAGCCTTCCTCTGAACTCTCTCCAGTTTGTTAGTGTCTATCTTAGCCTATTCCTTCAAAACCAGAAGGAATTGACATCTATACTGGGAAAGGTCTTCATACAGATAATTAAGCAACATGTTCAAAAGCATATAGATAGAAAGGGCATAATTAACAAGAGCCAGCATGAACTTGTCACAAAGAATTATGCCAGGCTAACTTTAAGAAGATTCCTGCAGAGATAAGTGTCTCTTGGCCTCCAGCATTTTTAAAGATACTCATGATATTTTCATTAATAAAATTGTAAACTATGGGCAAATTAATGAAATTGCTAGATCAGTGATGGCAAACCTTTTAGAGACTGAGCGCCCAAACTGCAACCCAAAACCCACTTATGCATCGTCAAGTGGCGGGTGGGTGTGGCCCATTGGCTGGGCATGGCCCATTGGGTGGGCATGGCTGCAGTGGTAACGGCAGACTGGGTGGGACTAAAAAGTTCAATCAATCAATTCCAACTTTGCAAGATCTTTTTTTTTCCCACGAGAAGTTGAAATTGACTGATTGAACATTTTTTTTTTTTTGCACACGGCGGCGGAGGCCTAAAGCGAAAAGGTTTTATAAAACCCAGCTGAAGGCCTAGGACTGGGGCGACGGCGCGCATGCCCACAGAGAGGGCTCTGAGTGCCGACTTTGGCACCCGTGCCATAGGTTTGCCACCACTGTGCTAGATGGAATCATGTCAATATTCACAAATTGCTCCACATTGGCTTGGAGAATAATATTGGGTAGAATGCCACATGATCTGTTCTGAGTCCTGTCCTGTTCAATCTGGATCAAGGGGTTGAGGGATAATTATTACACAAATATGATAGATAACACAAAGATGGGAGAATTTTCTGCTGATTTATTTACTGATTTAATTATTGGCTGCCCATCTCACATATATGTCTCTGGGCAATTACAAATAAAACAATAAAAACAGTAAAAGAAAATCAGAGTTAAAAACAACAAAACTAACAAAAATACACAGCATCTGTGTAATTTCTTAAACTCGTCTTCAGAAACAATAGCAACCCTCAATCTGAAAATTTCTAAATAAGAATTTGTCAACATAGTGTCATATTAAAGTATTGGAGCTATCATCCACCAAACAACCATGGGAGGGAGGGGTTAATAATAATAATAAAGTTGGAAGGGACCTTGGAGGTCATCTACCCCCTGCTCAGGCAGGAAACCCTATACCATTTCAGACAAATGGCTATCCAGTCTCTTCTTAAAAATGTCCAGTGCTGGAGCATTCACAGCTTCTGGAGGCAGGTTGTTCCACTGATTAATTATTCTGTCAGAAAATTTCTCCTTAATTCTAAGTTGCTTATCTCTTTGGTTAGTTTCTATCTGTTACTTCTTGTCCTGTCTTCAGGTGCTTTGGAGAATACCTTGACTCCCTCTTCTTTGTGGCAGCCCTTGAGATATTGGAACAGTGCTACCAAGTCACCCCTCATCCTTTTCTTCATTAAACTAGACATACCCAATTCCAGCAACCATTCCTTATATGTTTTAGCCTCCAGTCCCCTGATCATCTTTGTTGCTCTTCTCTGTACTCTTTCTAGAATCTCAACATCTTTTTTACATTGTGGTGACCAAAACTGGATGCAGTATTCCAAGTGTGGCCTTACCAAGACATTGTAAAGTGGTATTAACACTTCATGTGATCTTGATTCTATCCCTCTGTTAATGCAGCCTAGCACTATGTTGGTTTTTTTTTGGCAGCTGTAGCACACTGCTGGCTCATATTTAAGTGATTGTCCACTAGGACTCCAAGATCCCTCTCACAGTTGCTACTATTGAGCAAGGTACCACCTATACTATACCTGTGCATTTGTTTTTCTTGCCTAAATGTAGAACCTTACTTTTTTCACGATTGAATTTCATTTTGTTAGATAGCGCCCAATATTCAAGTCTGTCAAGATCCTTCTGTATCTTAAGCCTATCTTCTGAAGTGTTGGCTATTCCTGCCAGCTTGGTGTCATTTGCAAATTTGATGAGTTCCCCATCTATCCCCTCGTCCAAATCGTTGATGAAGATGTTGAAGAGCACTGGGCCCAGAACAGAGCCCTGATGCACCCCACTACACACTTGTGTATTGTATGGGTGAATTGTGGTTGTGGATTGTATGGGTGGCACCAATCCTGTTTTTGACAGAACTGAAGTGCATTTGATAGCACATCATAATCATGCTTTATGGTAGTTCCTGTATGAATGAACTGTAAAAATGATAGCCACAGACTGAGATGATGTAATTTTCAGGCTGCCATGGTTGTATAAACTGAATAGATCTATCATAAGATTATTACCTGTTAGCAACTCTTGTGTGTTTGGAGGGTGAAATGTGGGCTGCTATAAATGTTTGCCAGCCTTTATGTGCACAATTCATCTGCTCTATAATGAGTTGTTTTGCTGAAGGATTCTGTGGTTTAGTGCTGTTACATTTGTATGTTAAATAGTCTAGTGCAATTTCTTCCAAATACATCAAACAGGAAATCAGAACAAATGATGCAAAAACACAAGGCTGTTCAAGTTTTATTATACAGAAAATCCACCCAGAGACCAAACTTACTGATTTATAGTCAGGCTAAGATATCTCTAGCTAATCACAGTTTACCTCAGTTCACCAACAGGGATGTACAGTAGATGAAATTTTGTGTTGTGCAATAAAATAGCAGAGGTGGTATTTACTGCATGCTCTCACATGTAACTGTAGCTCTTCTTTTTTTGTATATGACAATAGACATATTGTTCTTACTCTGTCCCCTTCTGTTTTTTTTGCAAAAGTTCCAGAAGATAATTAATAGCAACAATCATGCATTATATGTAGATGTTCATATAACTATAAACTACAGGACATAAACTGCATTATCCCCTGCCTATTTCCAGACAAAACCATTTCTAAAGACTGAATCTGGGTCAAAAAGAAGACAGTCTTAAATGGTATTGGTATCACAGAATGAAATGTGAGGTCATTGCTGGATGATATATTTAGCAATGGGCCTCGGTGGGATTCCAACTCTTCATATACTAGCCTCTGACCTGTGCACTGTCAGTAACAAATGGTACTTTGCCATGTTTCTGGAAATTTTGGAGGAAACTGACTTGTCCTGATGTTTATTTTGCCACCCAGCCTAATTACATTCTTTTGCTTTCCTTTGAACTCCCCCCCCCCCAACAACACTCCCATCTGAATAAAGAAACTCAGGCAAGAGAAGGTTAGCTTTCTTTATTAAAGGCAGATATTCAAGAAAGCCTTCTGCTATTTTTTCTATTTCACTCCATTGTCTTTTTTCTTGGCAGGAAGTTACACTTAGAAAGAAGTCAATAGACTATAGATATGCATTAAAATAGAGTAATTCCTTGATATGAATGGGATTTTGGAGGCTGATCTGTTGTTTTACTGCATGCAAGATTGTTTTCTTTTTATGATAAAAGTCACAGGGGGCTTTTATCATAAAAAGTGTAAATTATTGGCATTTGTGGATACCATGTTAGAGACCCTGTTTATAAGCATGACTAAAGATGGGCAGATTTTTTCTGAGTTCCCGAGTCGTCCTATATGGACGATGTAGGCGAGAACTCCTCCGGAGCC
>NW_015386851.1:438668-451992 GCF_001527695.2 Protobothrops mucrosquamatus | reverse complement strand
TTTCTTTTTTTGTATAAGTAAGGGATGTTGTTAAACTATCTTGCTGAAATGGTAAAGATTTTGGGTATTTGAAGAACTAATTAAATGAATAATTTTTATTGACACGGAGGAGATGGATTGTTTAAGTTTAGAGTTTGGAGTTAGAGATATTAATATTTGTTTACTTGTATTTGAATATTAGCCTAGGTTTGGTTTGGGATGTCCGGGGGATGGGGGGATGGGATAAATCATTGTGTAATACCTGTGATGTATTTCTTTTTTCTCTTATGATAAAAACAATAAAATTTTATATTGAAAAAAAAAAAAAAAAAAAAAAAGATGGGCAGATTTTTTACATTTCTAGCGAAGATACTTGAGTTAACGTTCATATATATTTATTTGCTTAGTAAATTCTGTAATGCATATGCATGTGCACACATTTTGATTCCTATCATATATGAGGTATACTAGGGGTCTCCAACCCCCGTAACACAGATGGGTACCAGTCTGTGGCCTGTTAGGAACTGGGCTGCACAGCTGGAGGTGAGCAGCAGGTGAGCAAGTGAAATCACCCCCCCCCCCATAGAAAAATTCCATGAAACCAGTCCCTGGTACCAAAAAGGCTGGGGACCGCTGATGTATACTATTCATAAGATAAAAAGTAAGAAAGCGAGAGATCTCAATAAGAGCAATGTTTAACTGTAGCACTTCTTTTGCACAGATACACATTGAATGAAGCATCCCATCAATCTGTTTTAAAATTGTGCTATTCCCATCTTTTAGCATGAACAAGTGCTACCATTAAGTTTTGGAGAGTATAAAGCCAACCTTTTCAGACATAGCTTTGGATTTCTTAAAACAAACTAACCATTTTCCATCCAAGCAATCCTATTCAGCTAGTTGTTACTTGCTCCTTTTGCTTTATTTTCCGGAACCTATAATCCTAAAATACTCATTTTTCTAAACAGATTTTCAGTAATTCAGATCAACAGGAATAGTCTTCTTTAAGAAATATGGCTGATGTTCAACTTCTGTTTGAACATCTCCGTTCAAGGGGAACCTACCATCTCCTTTGGATTTATTATAATCCAGGATCAGCAACACAATTACTAATACATAAATGCATGAGTTACAATTGTAGGTATATAGCTCATTTAGAAATAACTAGCAAAGGCACAACAGTCCCCTAGTGGTCTCTATAGGCTGGCACACAAAATCTAGGTACTTTGTGAATTGTATCAGTTGGAATACCCACCCCAAAGAAAGAAACATAACCATTATCTGTACACTATAAAGAAGTGATAAAAGAGGGAAAATTAACTCATTGTACAGCCTCTATAAAAGCACACAGTCAAGAAAAACATAACTATTTCAATGCTTCCAGAACCATACAAGCAAATACATTTATTTTAAAAGGTACTCTACCACCAGCTAGCAAAGCCAACACACTAACTTTAAATGTGCCATGGGAAATGTTCTGATATTTGGGCTCAGTTAAGATGATAATCAGCTTTTCCTGGCTGGGATTCAGCCTTTGAGGATTCAAATTCTCTAGGTAATTATTTCTACTGTTGAGCAGCTCTTACTGTTAACTGAAGTATAATATGCCTTTCTGCAATTTTAAGATTATTATGTTTTGCGCTCTGGATTGATAGAACAGATTATGGCCTTCCTGTTCTGATAACTTTCCAAGTACTTTGTATCTTCTCTAAGTTGTCTCTTTTCAAAGTTTTATAATACTCAGTTCTTATAAGCCAGGGGTATCAAACTCGCCGTGTCACGTGACATGTCACGACGTATCGCAACCTTTTTCCCATTGCCGGAGCTGGGGTGGGTGCGGTTTTGGCATGATGCATCCGGCCCATGGGCTGGCAGTTTGACACCCCTGTTATAAGGAGTTCCTATCCCAGGCCTTAGTCAAAATTTCATCATGATCATTGTGATTACCAACAGCTGTGTTCTATCCTCCTGATATGTCTTAATCATATTTCATCCTTTTGCCTCTCAATGGTGCAATTCAGTAATCTTAGACTTACAATTCAAAGGGCGTTGTACTGCATAATACATCACTTCATTTTTTTTCAAGATGGTAAGCCTCTGGAACCCTTCTGTGAATTATTCTCATTGGGTTTCTGGAGTTCTGCACCATAGTGCTGTCCTATCGTGACAACTTTCTTGGCTGTAATAGTGGAATTGATTCATGTATACCACAAATTATGGGAGGCTATCTCTTTCCATATCTAGAATAGGATCTTGAGATAAACACTTCAAATGACTTGGGGCTGCTGTGAAGTCAACAGAAAAGTAATTGCTGTGGGTGTGGTCCCACCCATCTGCTGGGGAAAATATTTAGTAATGAGTTAGAGGATTAAGGGGACTTGGCAGTGCACTGTGTTCAGGCAGATGTTTTAAGGATACTTAGTGTCCCTGATCATAGCTAGCTTAGCCACATGGCAAGATTTTGTTATCAACCAATGGGAATAGGATTTTCAAAGAACCTATCATTATTAACTAGTCTACTGCCCCATATTATTGTAAACTTGACACTCAGGAACATAGTTCTTGTGGATAAAAATTATGAAAATAATGTAAAGTACTGCTGCTGATGGGATATGGATACCAAATAACCAAAGAACAAAAATAAACAAATAGTTGCCATTTAGCAAGAACCTTTCTTTTAATGTTTAGTAAAGAAAATCCTCTGCTGATTTTTTAAAAATTTCCAATTCTCACTCAGTTTGATGGAAGAGAATTTCATCAGTTATTCATTTGGATGAAAAGAATCATACTTTAGAACTACTTTAAAAAGGAGAAGACAATCATAATATAATGTGATATTCTTACACTTACTTAATTTTGCCTAGCCAAAGAGTATGCTTGATGTCCTGGCTATCACTATGCTGTCATTTTTTTTTAAGCAGCCTGCAGTCTTCCCTCCTAATTTCTATACTTCAAAGAAATTCCGAGGAAAACATAATGAGAGAAGACCTCCCATTGAGCTTGTTCATGAGCAATATTGCTATCATCATAAAGGGTTGCAACTGTCCTTGAGAGATTCTCCCCCCCCCCCAGAGAAATTCAGAAACACCATTCACCCAATTTCTCTATTCACAACAAAATTCAATGTATGGATGCAGTGGACCTGTTTCCTTTGTCCTTGAAACTGAGTAGCCATTCTTATTCAGAAGGGCAAGCTGTTGTTCACTGAGGCAAGGGAATGGAAAGACATGTACACACACCAGAACTTTCTGCACATAACTCACATACTCAAATTTTCCAGATTAGACCTTCTCTCTTTAATATCCAAACAGAGAAATACCCCAACCAAGTAGTGCTCTTCTTCACTTATTTGTTCATAGAATTCCTTTAAATATTACCACACACATGCCAAACATTACATGACATCAGCCCTCCAACAGGAGTGTTGCTTGGTCAGTATCTTGGTTTGGATGGCATCTGTCTGGTTTGTCACTGAAAAAGCTCACCTGGTGTACAAAGGGCCAAAAATTCGAGACTTGCTGGTAGAGTAATAATAATTGAGCTCTCAAAGAACATAGTATTAAACCAATGTATCATTTGTGCTACAATCTCTGAATAGACTTCCGTTCACCCCACTTCTATGGTCCTGCAGTCTCTTTCCCAGTGTTATTTTTTTTTAACCCAGCTCAAAATACCTGAGTCCAGTAAGAGAAAAACAGAGACATGAGCAGAGAGGCTATTGCAAGGTGAGTGGTAAGTCAAGACTACTATCACATGAAATGAATCTGCTGTACATTATTAAGCTTCAGTTCCCTGTCAGTGCTAACACAGAGTTTCCGTGAAGCAATGTCAAGAAGCCAGAGTGCTTTGCAAAGAGCTCCCCCAGAGAAACAAGGGTATTCTTTTTTTAGGAGGGGGAGTGGTTCTTCCAGTTCATAGCTAGAAGTAAATTTTTGCTTCCACCCTGTTCCCAAACTTTGCCTGGTGATTGGAAGGATGGTCTATTGGCTGATTGCCTTGCCTTTAGTTTTCCACAGCAGTTAGATTACTTTCAAAAATTGCTGGGTGAGATCATCCTGTAGGACAGTGTTTCTCAACCTCAGCAATTTTAAGATGTGTGGACTTCAACTCCCAGAATTCTCCAGCCAGCATGCTGGCTGAGGAATTCTGGGACTTGAAGTCCACAAATCGTAAAGTTTTTGAGGTTGAGAAACACTGCTGTAGGATAAGCAACACAGTTCAGTTCTCCATAAGTTGGCAGAACTCAAAGGGAGAATTCAGCTTTTCTTGCCAGATTGCTTATGGTCCAGAATCAACTTTACCATCTTCTGCTTCATTCAGCAAGATTTAGATAAATGTAATTTACAGTGATCTATTATAGCTATAAGGCAGAGTTAATATCTGAGATCACAGTTACAAAACCATGTGCTTGTAATTATTATAGTTTAAGCAATTTGGAAGAAAAGAGCAGATGTGACACTGCCAACATGAAGTGCTAGTTCCACTAATGTTAATGGGAGAGTTACTAGCAGTATTATTATTGAACAAATTTGTATGTTAAACTTTTCACTGAAGGCAAGAGAATTTGTAATCCAGTCTAAAATAATCTAATACATATGTTTAGGATTGCTGCCCTAAGGCTAGTTGATTTATAACTTATCACTATGTTCAGTGGCACTTACTCCCACCAAAAATATTTTGTTTTGTCTGGATAAAAGTTATATGACTCACATCATCCCTTGCACTGCTCTGTCTGTCTGTCTGTCTGTCTGTCTGTCTGTCTGTCTGTCTGTCTGTCTCTCTCTCTCTCTCTCTCCCACACACACACACACACACAAACTCTCTAACACAAATGTGCGCATGTGCACACACACACACACACAAACACGGTATACAAGAGAGATGGAAGAATACTTTTAAGCAATTTTGATTTTTTTTTTTTGTGGCAGCATCCTTAATCCAATGATTTCCAGAAGTGCTAGATGGCAAAGTTCAGAATTCCTGGCCAGTGTCGCCAATGGGAATTCTAGAAATTGTAGTTGTGACAGAGTTGGATGGCACTATGTTGGGAAAGGCTGCATTGAAAAGCCATGACTTAATAGATAAAAATAAGAGTGAACTCTTAAAGGAAATTTTAATTCTGGAAAATCAGTTTATTATTCTGTCTCAGTCTGTTCTGGGCTACATTTCCCTACAAATTTCTGTTAAGTTCTTTTCAAAATTCTCTTTCCAGGCTCATCAAACACTTCCTAAGACATGCCAAATAAATTTCTTAGCTTTGTATACTCCAAGTACAGTGAAAGAAAGAAAGAAAGAAAGAAAGGAAGGAAGGAAGGAAGGAAGGAAGAAAGAAAGAAAGAAAGAAAGAAAGAAAGAAAAAGAAAGAAAGAAAGAAAGAAAGAAAGAAAGAAAGAAAAAGAAAATCTTGACTTACTGTTGTTGTTGGGAAGTGTTTGGCTGCCACTGATGGTGCTGGCTGGGGGTGGCGAGAGGGACTGAACAGAGACTGTGTCCTCTTCTTGGGAGCAACCTGCCTGGATAGCTCGGAGGTAGCTGTGGCTCCGGGAACGGAAGTAGCTGGGAAGAGGCAGGTCCAATACTTCCACAGCAGCTGATTCTGCTTCACTGTAAGTCGATTCACACATACCTTCATATTGATCATTCAGCTCTTCTTCTGTCGCCTGCAAGGAAACAGCTGGTCATTCTTCATCAAAAGTATCACTCGTGCTCTATATTTCATAAGCTTCCTTACTGTAAATATGTCTCTTATATTTATTTCATGTCAACTTTTCTTTGCCAAGGGGTGCCTTGTTTTTTATTATTTATTAATTTGGGCATCAAAAGGTCACAATGGACAAGGCTGTAGCATAATGATATCTCTAATGACCGCAATCCAGGGATTTGAGAATCTTGTCCTGTTGAAGGAGATGGATACTTTCCCTCAATTTTCTAGCTGTATTAAGCCTATCTGAGGTTTAACACACCAATGTCTTTCTATTTTATTTTGTTTTCAACTGAAAAGTCAGAGAGAAATAGCCTCTTCCTAGTTCAGTGATTTGCTTCTGAATCTTACAGAGCTCCAAAATCTACAAAAAGAGTTTGGACAGGCCCTGTATGGAGTACATTAGCTGCAAATTACCTATTGAAGTCCTAATTGAAGACACCGGGTTTTTTTGGTGCAAAGCAAGATTTCTTTGTTTTCCAGTAGGGCTGAACAACTTGTGATCCAGAAAGCTACATTTTATATTATTGTGACATGGAAGATGCTTGGTTTTGTATTATCATTAAGGCATCCCAAAGGTGCTTTTTCACAAGGCAACTGGACTTTCTTTTTTCTCTTTGAAGATGTTTCACTTCTCAGCCAAGAAGCTTCTTCAGCTCAGAGCAGTTCTGAGCTGAAGAAGCTTCTTGGATGAGAAGTGAAACATCTTCAAAGAGAAAAAAGAAAGTCCAGTTGCCTCATGAAATAGCA
This sequence comes from Protobothrops mucrosquamatus, assembly GCF_001527695.2. NCBI lineage: Eukaryota > Metazoa > Chordata > Lepidosauria > Squamata > Viperidae > Protobothrops > Protobothrops mucrosquamatus. The sequence continues at coordinate 445,562 of NW_015386851.1, read as the reverse complement.
CCTTTGGGACAACCATTACCTGAATGACTGAGAATCTCCATAGATATCATTACGGAAGCAACAAATTAAGGAAATTCAAAACCATGCATTGGATCACCGTATATATCTTTTGGATGGAATATAGCTTGATGGCTCACCAACAAGAAGGGATGTTTGAAATTAGCTCACAGCTATTATAAAATGATTTGAGATTCTCATTACATGGACCCATGGAATGTTCATAACTGAGAACGTTAACGTGTCAAGGCAATGACATGGAAAAAAGAGATTTTTTACCGGAAATTTAAAACCCTTAAGCTTTCATCTATAATCTCTAGTGAGAAAATCCAAATCTTCTAATCCTGTCTATACTTAGAAATAATACATTCTATCTATTTTTCTAAAGCATGTATTTTTAATTTATAAGTGTTCAACATTTTATAGACTTTTTTCAAATTATTTGTTGTGCTACTTCAAGCTAGAGCTAATATTTCCCATCATATTCTAGATGGTCTTTACCTCACATTCTTTTCAACTGTAATTCTCTCTGTGAGAGATGGGCTATTTGGGTATGATATTTGTCATTCAGACTTAGCATTGATTTCCAATGCTGTAGTAATAGTAAACTGAAGCATTATGGTTGTTCTTTTAACCTTCCTTGCCACCTTTCTTTTTTCTTTCCTGGCCTCCTGATGACTTCATTTCTATCTCACACTTCACAAGTTGTCATTCAAAGGTATTGATTTTTAGTCATATCAATCTATGCTATGAAAAGATTTTGCTGGAGTTTCATTGAAAGGCAAAAAGGGAAAAGCGCTTTCAATGAAAAGTGAGTTGAGAAGAAAACAGGAAATGTCAAAACTTTATATAATATAAGGAATAAATCCACATTTCACTTTTGGTAAATTTTAATTTTTTTTCAAGCATAAATTGATTCTATCCCACAGAATTTTCTTAAAGTCTGCATGAAAACGGATCAGCATCTTCCAACAGATATGCACAATTTTTAATGAATTTTTCTTGCTGAATACGTTCTTCTATGAATTCTTCCACATAATCTTTCAAATATATGCATTTTTAAATAGAAATTTAGAAAAAATGTGAATATTGGGAAGAACTACATCTTGATTTCATTTTTGCTCTCATCTTAGTATACAGTAGCTTCAGTATAGTGTCATATTAAGGGGCATTAGAAGATTGTCAGATAGACGGTACCTGCTCTTCTTGTGTAAATATCTGTGGAATAAATGAGGATTGTCCAAATATCTGGAAGAAAGAGTTGGAGAAGATTAAAGCATAAGGGATTGGGATTTCACTGCTTCACTGCAGAACCATTCAACAGGACCACAAAGTGACAATGGTAACCACGGAACAATTTTGGCCTGTGACATCCACATCCAGAAGAATGAGCTGCTCTTCTGACAACTAATCAAACACAGCAAGACAACACTTAAAATATTACATCCCTAGATACAATTGACATTTCCACAAAACTAAGTCTACATAAGACAATTAGCCTACTCTCTAATTTCCCCTAAACTGATAGGGAATGAAATCTAAATAAAAATGATATTCTGGGAAAATAGTATTTTTGGAACACAACCAAGATATTTGACTCCACGATATTGGGGCAGAATTTTTCCTACACTATTAGAACTGAGTAATTAAAGTTATTGACCATTTTAGTTGTCTCTTCCACCAAATTTTGAGTAAGGTTATCAAGGCAGAAAACACACACTGAGCCCAGTGTAAGATAATATGGGCTATAATCCTAGTTTTGATTAAAAACAGACTTTTAATGTTAAACAGTCTTTCCGCTTTCTACTTAATCTGGCTACTGTTAACACACGTATCTAATTTCTTTCTTTTCCTTTCCTTCTTTTTTTCTAACTATATCTGCACAGAATTAACCACACATATCTATGAAGAAAGATAAAAACAGCAAAAATAATCTAACTACACTATATTGATTTCCAAATATGCATCTGAGTTGCATTGCACTGAAACTTTACATATTGATTACAAACCTCAGATGGATTTGGTAGATGTATTTATATACTCAGAAGATGAGAATTTAAAGATCAAATAACAAAGAGTGCTGTCCTCCAATTATTAAAATGATGGATTAGATAAATGGATCTTTCCCCCTCAGCTTTCCTTAAAATAGGTATTCAGGGATAGACTTGCCTACTTACATTATACATTTGAAAAGGCCCATCTGTACTTTAACAAGAAATAAATGCTAACAGCTTTATAGCATTTTCATCAACTCTACCATAAAGGCATCAGCCAATGTCAGCCTTAACTAAGTGATGCGGTATTCATATAAAATCCTGCATGCTTTCAACCAGGAGTGGCGTGCATAGATGCAGCAGTGGGTGGTTTTAGTTTACCTAAACCTATAAATCTTATTGTAGAATCACAAAAAAATGTAATGAGATCTGCACGTACTTCTCCTAATGGAATGGGGAAACTTACTACTGCCGGCTTGCTGCCACCGGCTTGGCGCAGCTGGCTTGCCCCAACCAGCTCACTGTGGGACAATTCACTGTGGGAGAATGCCAGAGGCAAAGGAAACCTCCTCCTCCTTTTCCTCCTTCTCTTTCTCCCTCCCTGGCCGTGGGAGAGCTCGCCACGGGAGAATGTCAGAGGTGAGAGGAACCTCCACCTCCTCCCCCTCCTTGTGGAGGAGCTGTCCATCCTGTGTGAGTTGTGCCACCTTGAGTCAGCTGGGGTGAATTGTCCCACATCGAGTTGGCCGGGGAGAAGTGGCAGTGGCAAGGCGGCAGTGGCAAGTTGTCCTAGACCCTGTCCTAAAGAGTTCAATATGACTTAGTAATAATTATTTACTTTCAGATTTTGGAAACTTGTGTTTGAGGAAATGTTAAAAGTAAAAATAGCCTACCAATTTCCTTTTCTGCTTTTTGGTAGACTTAAAACCACTTTTTAGCAGTGTGCCTGTAATGTATTAAATGGAAAAATTGTTGCTGGATTTAAAACATGCCAATTATTGATTTTATTAGTGGGGATTCCAATTAGTTCATACTTTTTAAATCCTTCCTCCCCCCACTCAATACCTATGTAATCTCATCCTCTTATAATCAACATTTCATAAGAGATAGTCTTGTTTGGTCCAGAGGATCCTGTCAATTGTATAAGTATGCCCCAGTTGACATTAAGCCTGATTAATTTGACATGGTGTATATCCCAGAAATGAAAAAAAAGGACAATTGCAGTTTGTAACTCGTTATGTTATCACTGCAAACCCTGTATTTGAGAAAGTTTCAAAGAAGGATAAAGTGTGGAAACTGGCACATAAAAGATGGATGGAAAATGATGAGGGAGGAGTGCTTGTTTGAAGGCTTCACTGCAGTTTTAACAACTTGGGAACAAGCATCGGACCCAAACATGATTTATGAAGATGAGAAAGATAACCTCAGTGAGCCATTCAGAAAAGTACTGGGGTCAATCCAGGGTCTTCTTAGTGCTATGTTAATCAGATTGTGATAGAAAACTCCCTGCTATCCATAGTCTTTTCAGTAAAAAACCTGTTTTCAGATGCCTGTGTGGAAGTTAAAATGGTTCTCAAATAAAATCTTATTTATGCACATGGTGAACATCTTTTCCCAAATTACAAAATTTAGTCTACATTTTGAAACAGCTTAAGAAAGCTTAATGTGGTTAGTTTGAAGATCCTTATCACTTTTATAAAGATCATGTTTTATGACTACATTTAAGCATTTTCTTTGGATATGTTTTTCATGTTTTAGGGTATAACTTGTAAATATTAACTGGATCTTTTTTTAAGAGGTCTTCTATGGTTCTTCTCATTGAATGAGGCCAGGGAAAACACAAAATCTATTTCATTTATATTTAAAAACTTACACATGTTTTATCTGATTACATTGCAGACATGTATATAATAGTTTTTTTTCTTTCGCTCTCTGATTCTGAACGTTATAATTTAGAGTACACTTCGTTCTTAAGAACTAGATCTAAAGCTTCTAGGGACAGTCAGGTTGTTCACAATGTTCTAAAAGTAGAAGCCGAACATCTTTGTATAATTTAAAACCTTAGCTTAGGGATTATCAGGAAGTTGACTCTATGGTTGATCAAGTTTGCTGCAAAATACATTGGAACACTATTGATGTTATTTTAGCAACAGTAATAAATTTATAATAGGCAAAACAACTTATTTATTTTATTTAAATATTTATATAGCTGTTCATCTTCAACCAACTCTGGTTGAAAGCACAGAGCTAGCTCCAGGCTTGAAAAGGCCCTAGAAGTATATCCTGATGTATCTTACTTACAATGGTTATCCTTAGAATTATCCAGACTCACCCTGAATTGGCAGCAGAAGGCAGCAATAGTATTCTAATTAGCACTAAATAGCAATCAATATTTTATTTTCCCCATGCTATTACACACCTAATGTTCTATTACTCCATGGTAGGTTCTAACTATAGTCAGGCATACAGTATATTAGGCTCAAGAACAGTCTAGCCAGTAGCCAATCTAAAAAAAAATATTTATTCTTAGGAGCTTGCCCAAATTTTATTGAAAAGCCTGAAAATATATTTAACTTAGGAAACACTTTGACAAAGTTGTTTGGAGGAATAAGCAAGTGGCAAGGCTATCACTTGAATTCTAGGTCACATCAATGTAACTATTAATTTTAATGGAGAGTCAATACAAAGAAATTCATTCTTCCTTGAATTTATCCAGGACATAGACAACATTTGCTACCCGCTGGACAAAACTATTATGGCATTTTTCCAAGATTCCAAGAAACTTCCCAAAATATTTTATAGAAAAAATAATTTTTACATGACAAATGAAATTTTTTGACAAACATCACAAAAACAAAAATGCTTTTATAAGTCATAATTGAATCTTTTTCCATGCTTTGTCATTCCAGCTTGTTTTGGTGTGTTATTCTGCTCATGTTCTCTGACTCTCAGCCTAATTGACCATCCATAGTATCTGGTTATTAGGCTGATTATGATCTTCCCTAGTTCTATATTTAACTTGATTACTGAATTGAAAACAGTAATCTTGATCTTTGTTATCTTTTCCTCTTAATAGAACTGCCAGATATCTGTAATCTGAAGAAATTTAACTACCCATATCTTTCTAAAAGTAGCTGTAGAAAGGAAGAATAATCAGTGCATAAAGCTGATGTGCTGTTTATACTCTTTCTGGCATTTCTGAGCCACAATTTCATCAGAGGTCTCCTGGATGGTACCTTATTGGGACCTTATTAATTCCAGGGGACTTTGCTGTCTGACTGTTACTGGTTTGATGGCTGTAAAATGGGTAGAATCAAATTTATGAACGTAAATCATTAATAGCTATTACCTAAATGGAAGCTTCATTAAAATACTGGCTATTTGGACAATAATCAATTACAGAACCTGTCAACTCAACTTATTAGCCTTCTTGAAGCACAGGATAATCTTTAATCTGAGACCAGATGCTGGATTATATGGAATATTGTTCTGATCTGGCAGGAGTCTTTTTATCTTGTAAATATCTCCAAATAAAGACTTCATTTTCCTCATGTGCTTGTTTAGGCAGCAAAAATGGTTGCCAAATAGAATTTGGGTTAAGTGATGTCATTATGTGAGTCACACCTGATTTTTACAATCTGTTTTACTATAGTTTGAACATGAACCACAATTGTTAAGTGAATTTAGCTTCTTCCATTGTTTGTCAGAAGCCTCTTGGGAAGGTTGTAAATGGCAATCATGGGACCCTGGGATGCAGCAAATGTCATAAATATGTGCCAGTTGCCAAGCACCCAAATTTTGATCATTTGACTGTGACAGTCATAAGGAAGAGGACTGATCATAATTCACTTTTTTCAGCACTGTTATAACTTTGAATGATCATTAAATGGACGGTCTACTGTAAGTCAAGAACTATCTGTACAAAGTTCATTTGGTATTAATAAGTTCAGGATCTGAAGCTCAAGATCTGCAAAAATGGAATAAGCTTTAGAGCATAGGCATCAAACTCGATCGTGTCATGTGACGTATCATGATGTATCATGACTTTTTTGCCTTTGCGGAGCTGGGGTAGGCATGGCCTGCATATGACACATCTGGCCTGTGGGCTGCTAGTTGGACACCCTTGCTTTAGAGGGAAAAATGTCTGAAAAAGTGAGGGGACAAGAAGACCTAACCTAGGAGAAATAGAGATTTCTCAGTGATTAGAAAATAATTTAGAATGAAAAGGAATAACTGAAAAAGGGCAAGTCTAGGCAGAACTCTCAATTAGATTTCTCTATGTGGCAATTCTGTGCTACAAATATATATTTTATTTTATTTTATTATATGCAGCTCTTGATGACTACAATTAATGCAATTATTGTTATCTCAAATGTTTATTAGGAAATTTTAGTGTTATGTGGAGTAACTAATATATTACAGAGAAGCATTTTAAGACCTATGAAGAGCTGTGACGGGCTAGACTTGAAAATTCTATGTAGTCCAACATCTTTCTGTCCTCAAGTGCTTCTGTGAAGAAGAATCCTGCAATTTGGTGTATGTATAATATGGTTAGATGACAAGACATGTCTAAACTGAATATAGGTAGATATGCTATGCAGGAAATAGATAAGCTGATTAAATGTAGGGAAAGTATCTGACTATTAAGATAATATTTCATAAATGCACTTTAAATATATTTATTATTATTATTATTATTATTTTTTATTATTATTATTATTTTAATTTCTATACCGCCCTTCTCCCGCAGGACTCAGGGCGGTGCACAGCATATTAAAAACAGATACAATAACAATATACAAAAATAAAACCCTTCTAAAACCAAATTAAAAACCAAATATTAGAGGCTGTGTTCCAATTAAAATTATACTTAAAATCGTCCCTAAATAAAATCCTCCTTAGG
>NW_015386851.1:434490-435787 GCF_001527695.2 Protobothrops mucrosquamatus | reverse complement strand
AGGTAGGCCCTAGAAATGCTACTGGGCCAGGCCTGCGCGAGGGGTGAGTCGCGCAGGACCAGCAGGACCGTCTTAGAGTACATAGTTCAGCAACGGGAGTCCATGGCACAGAGGGGAAAGATGTTATCTGGCCGTTCTTCGGTCTTCCGAAACCAAAACCGGCCGAGGTCTCTGCAAAGGCCGCCGAGATCACCAGAGCCGCCGGCGAGGCCCCAAAACCGCCAGAAGGCCACCGAGAGAGCCACCAACGCCATCGGGACCGGAACGACCAAGAAGGCCCCCAAAGAGGCCGCCAGGGCCGCCAGGGCCGCCGAAACGACCGCCAAAGCCGGAGACCACCAAAAAGGTTGCTGGAAATGCCACCGGGCCATCGGGGCTGTTGAAAGAGCCGTCCGAAGGCCACCATAGTTGCATTCTCATCTATATACCCTGCAGGAGTAATCTCTTGCAGCTATTTGTATAGTATTAATAAGTGAGGCAAAAGAGAAGAGATTTAAATAAAAAAAAATTGGAAATGAAAGTATTCAACTTCACAACTGGAAATGCAAAATCAGCTTTAGGTTCCCATCAACATTTTTGCAGTCTTTCACAACTCAGAACTCTCCAGATGTGTAGAATTCACTTCCCATAATTCTCTATCCACACATGAACACATATATAGAGCTGAACACATATCTAGAGACCATCAAAGCTGGAAAAGTCTATTATAAAGCAGGCTTTTTTTTTTTTGCTTTGAAAAAAAAAAGCTTCTCTCTTGTCTCACTTCTTCCTTTGAAAATGGCTTTTGTTGTGTTTTGTGGATAGCTGTTGTTATAATGAATCTCACCTGATCGATGCAACTGGACTCATTCAGGTTTTCTGAGATTTGATTGTATTCTTCCTCCCAGCTTGGAAATTTTGGTGGCAAAAGGATCTCAACAGAGTCAAGACGATCCAGGCTTCTGTGGAATGAGGATAAAGAGTTTGAGATAAGAAGACTGGTGTCATCAACATTCCTGGTTATGGTATTGTCAGAGACCATTGCTCTTAGCACCAAATTTTGGGAGTTCTTGAGTAAGATGCAATCAATGTGCTTCTTTCATGAATGAGGTCATTTCTTCCTCCTCCTCCTCCTCCTCCTCCTTACTTCTGTCTCATTATCTATTATCAATGGGAGAAATTCATTTAGTTTCCATATGAGTACAAACTTTTCTAATTAAATGTTTTCTCATCAAAGTATGAACTGAAACTCAGCTATCCTTCAAAAAGCATACTTCAATTATGTAAACAATATGCAATTTATATTCAAAGATGTGTT
>NW_015386851.1:410139-434285 GCF_001527695.2 Protobothrops mucrosquamatus | reverse complement strand
TCCTCCTCCTCCTCCTCCTCCTCCTTACTTCTGTCTCATTATCTATTATCAATGGGAGAAATTCATTTAGTTTCCATATGAGTACAAACTTTTCTAATTAAATGTTTTCTCATCAAAGTATGAACTGAAACTCAGCTATCCTTCAAAAAGCATACTTCAATTATGTAAACAATATGCAATTTATATTCAAAGATGTGTTGATCTCAAGCTTAGTTTTGGCCCTTTTTTATGGCATGGGAAGACTTACTAGGAAAAAAACGGAACCAACTAAGGCAGAACAAAGCATCCAGTGGCCACTGAGTGGCAGTCATGTTCTACATATAGGCTGCACATTTCTGAACAACTTGCATTTGCCAAAGTCAAAGAATAAAGCTGCAAGGGAGCATTTGCTTCCTCAAACTCATTTGGATAAGTATGTCTCCAAGACTCCAGCAAACTCTGTTTAAAATCAATCTTCCTGAACTGCAAAAAAGCATTTTGGAAATGACCCTCATGGTTTGTATGAAGAAAGTTCTAGATTCAACATCTAGAATTGAATCTCCTTTAGGGCTGCTGCATAATAGGCAATATCTTAATCTATGTAAAGATGAGGTAATCAATTCATTTTCTCCATTGTACTGTAGCTACCATTGTTTGATTAATCCCAGGCATTGCTTTCCCCCCTCATTTCCCAAGGAAAAATAAGTTAGCTAGCTGAAGGTTATTATCAAAATATATAACCACTGTATAATTACAATCCAGGACCTCTTGCATTTCATTTTTTTCTGGTTGCAGTGATTATGAATGACAATGAGAAACAGGAAGCCTTGGGTGCAGCTAGTCAGTGCATAATTGATACCGTAATAGGATTCAGGTTCTAGAAGCCGCCACTCATATATGAAATATTTTCCTGAGTATGTGATTCTTAATTAAAATAATCACTGCGATTTTTTAGTTACTGCTTTTGTTATATTTGAGCATACATATTTGGGAGAGGTTGTACAGAATGTGTTATTTTATATTTGAGAAGAGGTTGTATATTCTCTTAGATACAAAAATCAGACAAGCCTATCTGATGTTCTGCCTGCCTGCCTGCCTGTATACCTATTATGCTCTTGTTGGAACCAAGAACAAAAGAATAATAGGTCTAGTATATTCACATATTATAAAATGACTAGAAGTGAGAAGAAATATTTTGATTTATTCCAAGTCATCCAGTGAGGTACTCAGATAAAAAAAATGACTGAGTATAGTTTATGATAGGCAGAACTTGGGATTCTCAGAAGCAAGCAGAAAGGGCAAAGGATGATAAGCCATCTTAAATTAAAATTAAGTCCTAATGCATTCAATGACTCTTGCTTCTTTAGGGCTGTGTTCAAACAATATCCTTTACTTGAAGTATGTTTCAAGCACTCTTCCTGGTGATATTATGGACCTACCATATTGTTTTCTCTTCCAGAAGTGGTTTCATTACTCTCTTGCATTTTTTTTATAAAAATAGTCATAGTTTGATAGTGACGAACATTTGAATGACTGCAGTCCATTTTTCTGATGTCCTGATGTTTTGCCTACAGATGTGGCTCGTATCTTTAGATTCAGAGTCAACTGCTTTGTAGTATGCTAGAGTAGTAAACTAGAACACGGTCATTCAGCCCAAAAGCTCATCACTGCTTGATTGATCCTGGTCATGAAAATTGACACATACATAATTCGTGGTCTAAGCAAAGCTCAAAGCAGGGGGTCTTCTGACTAAGTCCAAGTACTAATCAGTACCTGCTTAACTTTTTCAAAATCTTCAAGGTTGGTTGGCTGCTCCTACCTGTTGTAAAATTTTCTGGGTACATACAACTCTTTCAACCATAAACTAACTATAAGTAATAAGTTTATAAATCAAATTAAGTCAGGAAAACACAGCAAAATTTGGCTTAGCATGTTTTGTAAATGCAGTTACTAATCCTTTAACGTGTTTAGTCTGTTGTAAAAACACCTAATAAATATGCTGAAAATTATTTGAAACATACTTTTTTCTTCTTCTATTCATTTGTGTTTGAGACTGCCTGAAAACTCACTGCAGTTTTCCTGGCAAGGTTTTTCAGAAGTAGCTTGCCATTGCCTCCTTCCTAGGACTGAAAGTGACTGGCCCAAGATTATCCAACTGGCTTTGTACTTAAGGTAGGACTAGAACTTAAGGATTCCTGGTTTCTAGCCTGATTCTTAACCACTACATCAAACTGGCTTTCTAAACATATATTAGTGTAAACTAAATCAACGGGATCTGAATCAGGTTTATTCAAAAGTAATTCCCCTGAGAAATTGCATATTCAGGTGGAAGAAACTGCATTGTTTCTTCTGTCGTATAGGAGTCTAAAATTGGTGTCTGGCTCTTCAGTAGCAAAATATGTGTGTGAAGAATTATCTGCTATGCTTTACAAACTGGTGCTCTTAAGTATATGTGCTTGCAAAGATTGCCTATTAAAGTTTTTGACAGATGAAACTCCAAACATACAGTAGAGCGTGAGAAGTCACATGGCCGTGCCACTGTGCATGTATGTCTCTGAATGATAATTTGATTTTTATCAATTGTCACATTGATATGACAACTCAATTTGACTTTCCGTTTGGTGATGTTATTGAATTGGCCTTGAATCAAATCCCTCAATCACAGCTTTTTAAGACACCCTTTAAAGCAGGGCCGCAGCATGCCAGCAACCAGTCTGCACAAACAAGCAAAGCTCCATCCGCGAGATGCAGGCAGCACACAAAACCATGCACCCTCCTGTCTACGGAAAAACCTCTCTCTATGGAACCAGTCCTGGTGCCCTAAAGGTTGGGGACCTTTGCTTTAAAGTAATCAGTTTAAAAATTGAACCACATGTCCTCTCTGCATGGCCAACAGATGGCACTAAATTGTGTATAATACTTTTTCTGCAACAATCAAGACAGGTGAGCTACTTTATTGATCATGCACTGCAGCCATCAACAACTCTCCTGAAGCCCAGTCGATTGTATTTGATTTATACAAGCTGTGTTTTGAAACAAAATCCTTTCCCCGCACAGAGTACAAGAGCAGAACAATGATCAAAGATGGAAGCTAGGTGTAGGAATTTTACTGTCTTATTTTTAAATCATTGTTCTGTTGTTATACCTCATCTTTGAGTACTTTGCAAACATTATGTGTATCTTATGCTGGAAAAGTTGGTATAAAAATATTAATTCACTCTTTAACTTCATTTCTGTTTTTACATATATACATATGTACATATCTATAAACATACACAGTAAATTATGCCCATCCCTGCTTCCTGAGCTGCCATTGGTTACCAGCTGGCTTCTGGGCACAATTCATTATTACCTATAAAACCTTACATGTATAGGGCCTGGCTGTTTCTGATTGTTCATGCCCATCTAGGTAGATTAAGCATAATGTGTATGCTGCAGGTCCCTTCAGTCAAACAATACCATGTATCAGGAATTAGAATGTCCTTCTCTGTTGTGGCACCTGCCCTCTGGAACAACATCCCCCCAAAATTCATATGACTTTGACTCTACAGTTGTTCAGGAAGTTGTTAAAAACATTGTTAGTTTTTGTTGATTAGAGAATGTTTGCATATTTTTTTCTATTTTTTTTCTGTGTATTGTAAGCCACTGAGAGTCCTTTGGGAATTAGGCAGTCTCCAGATCTAACAAACAAATGAATAAATAAATAAATCAGGCTGATTACAGCCATATTGGTAAATGACAGCCATAAAGAGGCTGAGACCAGTTCCCTCCATACAATAAATATTGTTCATGGAGTGATCATCGACTCCTTTCTGTTGGTGGTTTCACAATTCATTTTTACTTGTTCTGACTGCTGTTCCTCTGGTAACTTCATCAAAATTCTGAACAAAGGCCTCTCACATTCTAATTTTTCATCAGTGAAAGCAACTCAACCAGCTTAACTCAAACTAGTAAATGTCTATCTATAAGAAGGGATGTGTGCCTCCTCCCATCACTATATACCCTGAATATCATCCCATTTGCATTGATAAAGCAAGACACTTAATTTGGAGGGATGTTGTTATAGTTTGACATGGAATCAGTTAGGCAGAGAGGTAGTGGGCTTCTTTAATTGGAAGTGTTCAAGTGGTTATCAGACATCTGTTGATCAGGAATAACTTAGTTTGGATTCCTGCACTGAAAAGAAATTGTATTAAATGGTCCTTTCCAATTCTAGGATTTTTGGATTCTATGTTTTATCCACTTCTGCCTTCCTCTTCTTCTTCTAGACCCTTTCTTTCTACATGAAATTAGACATATTCCCTCCCTTCTGAAATTCACTTGAGCCATAGTCACCACAGATGTTGTATTACTAAAACAGGAAATTCTGAAGTTAGGATGTACCTTTGAGCAGTGCTCTGCTCGCCCAGTGACTGTTGAGTGGCCTTGAGGTAACTTTGCCTCCGTGCTGCAGTTTTAGGAGATGGCTTGGGGCTGGTTTCTGAGTCCTCACTGTCATCATCACCCATGGCTTTGATATAACTCCCACTTCTCATGCGCCGGCATGGGATTTCATTGTCTTTGTCCCTAGTCAGCATATTATTCCAGTCTCCCTGAGGCACCTGTGAAAGACAAAAAACAGAATATGGTAATCATCTGTGGCAAAGAAAATAAAAGGGGCAGGAAATATAACAGCTAGATTGCTAATGGATGGGGAGAGGCCCTCTGAAAGATAATAATAATAATAATAATAATAATAATAATAATAATAATAATAATAATAATAATAATAATAATAATAATAATAATAATAATAATAATAATAATAAAGTTGGAAGGGACCTTGGAGGTTATCGAGTCCAACCCCCTGCTCAGGCAGGAACCCTACACCATTTCAGAGAAATGGCTGTCCAGTCTCTTCTTAAAAACTTCCAGTGTTGGAGCATTCACCGCTTCTGGAGGCAGGTTGTTCCATTGGTTAATTGTTCTAACTGTCAGGAAGTTTCTCCTTAGTTCTAGGTTGCTTCTCTCCTTGATCAGTTTCCACCTGTTGCTTCTCGTCCTGCCTTCAGGCGCCTTGGAGAATAGCTTGACTCCCTCTTCTTTGTGGCAGCCCCTGAGATATTGGAACACTGCTATCATGTCCCCCCTCGTCCTTCTCTTCGTTAAACTAGATGCTTTCCTTTTTCAAAAGCCATTTGTTGGACATAACAGAAGAGGGCCACTTTTTATATCTCTCTTAACCTAGAGCAGACATGTCAAACTCGCAACGTCACGTGACGTCGCGCAATGTATCGGAGCTTTTTTGCCATTGCCGGCAATGAGGTGGGCTCCGGTATGATGAAACCGGTCCGCGGGCCGGCAGTTTGACACCCCTGATCTAGAGAAATAATTTTCTCAGAAGGTAGATTTACTTGCCTTTAGCTGCCTTTTAGCAAGGGGTGAAGACCTGCTTTAGTCAGAATATGTCAGCTTTTGCTAGTGTGTCTAGTGGTTTTAGTGGTTTTCATGATATTTTTCATCTTTGTGCTTTATTTTCATTATGCATTGACTGCGTTATGACAGCAAGGTGAGATAGAGGTGAAAGATAGAAAATCCTCCACCTTCTCATCATCTGAAAAATAAAGTACTACAAAATAGCAGGCTAGCAATTCATTAATTCAGCCTCACCAGAAATAATGAGTTTCTGATGAAATAAAATCATACAGGAACAGACAATTTCATGTATAGCAAGCAATTTACAGACACTGTTTAACTATGCATGCCTGAAACATCTTCTTAAATTCTTTATTTATTCAGCTAAAGACTTACAGGCTATGAATATATGTTATTTTCAGAGCAGTGATTAAAAAAAAATCATCTGAGGCCATGGCTCACAGATCAGATCTGGCAGATGGACTTCTGATGTGACATTACAAGGCTCTAAGAAGGTCCTCTTTCCTACTTCTCATGTTGAAGACTTAGTTTTCTATTTGAAATGAAAAGCTACTGTTACTCTCTGTCTGTATGTTTATGGGGAGTGAGTGAGGCAAAGAAAGGATGTTATATAGGTAAGCAAATTTATGTAATTTAATACTTCCCAACTTGTCCATTTTGGTCTTTGACTCCAGATACAACATGGTTCTTAGGAGAAAAAGAAACCAACTAATGAACTTCCTCCAAAACTGTCTTAGGCTGCAAAGCTACTATATAATCTGTATCTACCATTATAAGTGATAAACACCAAAGGGAAGCATTTTTTATTTGTTTATACCATAGTACAGAGGTCCCCAACCTTTTGGGCACCAGGGACCGGTTCCATGGAGAGAGGATGCGTGGTTTTGTGTGCTGCCTGTATCTTGCGGGTGGGACTTTGCTTGTTTGTGCGGACCAGTTGCTGGCATGCCGCGGCCCGGTAGTGGTCCATGAATTGGGGGTTGGGTATCCCTGTCATAGTAAATGATCTGGCTACTGAGGCAATAGTATAACCATATCACCAAGTACATAGTTAAAGAGATTGGTTTTCTTTTTCCCTTTTGAGTCAACAGATTTATAGTGCCACCCTTGCTTAGCATATTAATGGAACTGCCTGTTGACCAGACTAAAGATGGTTATGAGAGAACAGTAAGAACTAATGTATTCAGCAGGCAGCTTTTTAAAAGATTCCATTCTTCTGAAGTTTCTAAAAGTTCCACAATGTAATAAAGGCTTGGTGTTCCCAAACTTAAAATAGCTATTATCTCCACTAGCTATGAAATCTGATAGCTATTAAAATTCAACAGCACATATTTACTGCATGTTGTTCATACTGTTGTTCATGTTGCAAGTCTTTGCAAAGTATTAATGTTTATAAAGGTGTCTGAGTTTTAATTCCAACTAGTTGTTTCTACAACACTTGCAGAAAACTGCCCAGCGTGATTTCCCCTGCTCACAGCAGCATGCATGGCAGGTGGCATGCAGTACCAGCAAAACAATTGCAAGGCACCTCAGTGGTAGCTGGTCGATTGCTTCTCTGTGTGCCATAGGCAGCTGCATCTCAAGCTTGAGGAGGGCTGGAGCCTCTCAGTAGTCCCAATCATCCTGTCATCTTGTCCTAGCAAGTGGCCCAGCTCTGTAGGATAGGAGGCAGCAACCTCATTCTAGACCAGTGGTTCTCAACCTGTGGGTCGGGACCCCATTTGGGGTCGATCGACCATTTCATGGGGGTCGCCAAGCAAGGCCGTCCGCCATTTTTTCCCCCTTTTCCGGCGGGTGCCATACCTCCCTTGGGCTGGGCCAGCTGGTGGTCGGCCTGCTCTGTCTCTGCCGCTTGCCAGCTATGCCTCGGCCGGCGCAGGGGGCAAAACCACGCATGCACGGCGCTCCTGGGCAGGGAAAGTCCTCAACTTACGACTGGTTGGGTAGTCCTCGACTTACGACCGATTTAGTCCTCGACTTATGACCGGTTTAGTCCTCAACCTACGATCAGTTGGGGTCATGGCATTAAAAAGGTTGAGAACCACTGTTCTAGACCTATGACATTTCATGGGCCACAGCCTACAATTAATATTTGCGGAAAGAACAAGTCAGGGAATAATGTAGAATGCATGGGAATATCTGCATTTCTTTCTAAATTGGAATGTCTTTTATGGAGTCTCTTTTTTAAAAAAAAAACTACATCAAATCCATTTTCTATTTCTAATCATTTTTGGTACCAACAATGTTTTGGGATGGCAGAAAAGTTGCTTTGCCCTGGCTTTGATGGTGAGATTTTTTAAAAGGATACTTAAACCAGCCTTCTCCAACCTTATTTCCACCAGAGATGTTCGGGCAACAGCTTTCAGCATACATTGCTAACATGATAATCCACCCAATCTGTTTGAATCAACCTTCTACTACCATATTAATCAGGAATGGAAGCAGATTTTGGACAAGAAGGTAGCCAGAGTTTCAGTCCCAGTGGCTAAAAGAGAATCCAAGGCTGCACTCTGAACATCAAATTTACCTTCATAGTGTCCTATAAAGGTATTGACTGCCTCTACAAGTGATGGTAAAGCAGCAGGGGAAGAAATAGATAGGGGGATGCTTAAATGCTGTCTTGTCTCCTGATTCTTATAAAAAGACAAATCATAATAAAAGGCCCCAGTGATAAATGTCCCCAATCACATGTCAGTATCTCTGCTGGGATCATTAGTTTTGACCTTTCCCATGCATGCTATTGGCTGCTCCATGAACTCTTAATTTCAGATTCAAAAAGGCTGTTTGCCTAGAGATGAAATTCAGCTTTCAAAAGCAATACTCTGCATTCCCAACAGGGGAAAAGCACAGCCACTAGAGCAAGGGTAGGCAACCTTGGCTCTTTTATGACTCGTGGACTTCAACTCCCAGAATTCCTGAGCCAGCTTGGCTGGCTCAGGAATTCTGGGAGTTGTAGTCCACGAGTCATAAAAGAGCCAAGGTTGCCTACCCCTGCACTAGAGTATACACAGGAACTAACTGAGCCCTGAAACTCTTGGAAAGAAGCAGAAGGCTCTCTTTTGCTTTCCACTTGCTGATTTGGTTTTTTGGCTGGCTAAAACTTAGACTTTCTTTGCTGGTTAATTACTAGACCTATCATCTCCCTGCACTCAAACTTATTGAAAACTACTGTTCTGTGGTCTTCTCATGAAGAACCGCTATCCAGAATGCATGTGGGTAATCTCTTGTTATCTGCTTATTCAGCAAAGTTCCAAAGAATCAGTCTACTCACTGATTCCTTGGCCTTTGCTACAGTTATCAGCTCCACTTTCACAGACTCATCTTCAGTTTACCACACTTCCCCTGGAAGTCATCACAATACTTTATAATTTATTAATTAAGCTTGCATGCTGCCCAACTCTCAAAAATTCTGGGCAGCTACTGAAGAAACTTCATCTCATCTGATCTTGAAACAAGCGAAGTATGGTCAAAGTGTTCGGCTTTAGTTGGAAGGCCAGCAGCAAATCCTTGGATTGGGAGCTAGACAAGAACATTAAAAGATCTTGGAAGAAAGCACTGGCAAACCACTTTTATATTTTTGTCAAAAAAATTGCCTGGACATTGATGTATATATGCAGTCCTTTGGAGTTTTGCTTGTTTCAAATAAATATTAACGGGTTGTGTTCAGTTTTTGATTGGGAACTACCCAGAATTGGCTGAAGTGTATAAATGTTTTAAATAAATAAATTGAGGGACTCTTTAACTTCTTTTTTAAATGTATACTCTTTCCTTTATCCATGAATGGAGGTGCTACCTAGGGAGAATAGAAGAGGGTTTTATATAATCCGAACAAGGCTTGCGCATTTGAAGGGGCCAATTCTCTCCAGTTGCTGGTCAATATGTCACAGTTCAGCCCAATCAACTTTATATTTAGCACACCAATTAAAATTGCTTTTATAGTCAATAAAGGTTGGCCTTTATTTGTGCTCTCAGTTAGATTAAGGCATCTGAGTATGTTACTACTGGTGGGAGACAGACCAGAATCTTGTGGCCTTTGTGTTTTCAGACAGGTGGCAAAGGGAAACAACCATGCTTTAACCTTGAAATCTAGGTAAAACCCAACACAAATCAGTCCTAGTTCTAATTATACATTCAGAGCATAACCATCCAACTGGAATCTGATTTTAAAGTGCAAAATCCATGACTGAAACAACTGCCTAAATGTTTATTTTTCCTGCTTCTTCATCACTTGTTTTTTTCTAACTGTCTGTGAAAAGGTATCTGAAAATTGGCACTCTATTAGGATAATTTGTTTGGTTCTAATATGGTAATTAGTTAGCTGTGGATTTTTGATTTCAGGTTTTGGAAGAATTTGTCTTTAAAAGAGTAAAACAAGTGAGAGAAGCTCCCTGCTATAAATACATGTATGTATTTCTTAAAATAGCAACTCAGTGTGTGGGGCTCTTTCAAACTACAAAGCATCAGAGGATCACATCCCTGACCCAAAGAACATATCTAAAATAGGATACGGGAGAAATAGAGGAAAAAAATGTTGAAGGAAGGAGTATCTGATTAGGTTGAGATACCAACAAAATAAACACAAATGAGAAACATTCCTTCTGGCTGCAATCCTATGAACTCTCAACCAAGTGTTTGCCCCACTTATCTGTTTCCAAGCAAACATGTCAACAATTGTGCCATGTGAATCCAAAGCACTTTCCCACTTTCATTTAAGGATATCTAAAACATTGGGCACTTTCACTTAGCAAAAAATTTAATCCTCGTACCTTCTGCAACATGTTTGCATGGTGACATGAGTGTCCTTAATATCATATTTATTATGATACTTCTTCCCATTTAGGACTTTTCCATACCACAGCTTTAAACTGCTTGAATTGTATGCATAAAACGGCTGAAAATTATATAGCCTCTTCCTCTACTTTGCTCACTGTGAGAGTCTGATATTCTGTCCAGATCATGGTTCCTAGGAGAAAGACATCTAACTTGAAAATACTGTATTATTTCTGTGTGCTTGAAAAAAGGACAACATGGATGAAAAAGGCATGAGGCCAACTTGGGTGTATGAAAAAAAATCTAATGGAAATTAAATCAATTTTATGGAGATGTAAATTAGCAAATGATTCAGCTCATTGAAGACTTTAGTGTAGGTGGCTAAGAGAGACCAGCAGCATGTCCCAATGGTGCTATTTTAGCAGCCATTCTTGTTTTAAATTGATGGTGAAATGAATCTTCTTTCTTGGGACCCAATTTGTAGAGCACTGACCATGAAATTAATTTTTACCAAACAAGATTTTGCAGTTCTAAACAATACATGTTGCTATAGATAGCTTACTGCAGAAGTTCCAGTCTTTTTAAGGTGGACCATTTGAAATTTTGAAGGGCTTTTGTGGGCATACTTCACTCATTAGTTAGAAAACAAACTGGCCATTCAGCCTAACCCTTGAGGGTTTTTTTTAAACCCAGTTTTCCCTTGTTTAATTCTCTGGAAGATGGCCACATTTCCAAACATTTTTATTTTCTAAGAATCCCTTTTGGCAGTCATATATTTGGTGATGGAGGCCGATACTTAGTTTTGTTCCATGACACTTTCCCAGTTTGTTTAAAAATGAAGAAGGGCCGGGGAGGGGGGGAGGGAAAAAATCAAAACTTGAAAATGAAGTGGGACAAGAACCTTGGTGAAAGTAAAGGGAGATGTTTGCAGGGTGATTGGTGCTTGCAGACATTCCACATTCCACAACTTTGGACTTTGGACCCCAAATAATAGTTTGTTTGCCATAAATGAGAAAGAACATACATTCCATGGAAGTTAGGACATTCTTCAGCACCCAGGACAGAGATCGAAACAACATTGAAACAGGTTGCACTTTAGAATTTAATGTTGCTTCTCTTATTGTTTTTTGCAAGTAGATTTTGGCTTTCATCCATAGTGGATGCACACAGTATCAATAATTTATGTTTTCTGAAAAATCTTCCCATTTTCTCCTTCTACACACAACCATTATTTATAAAGACTTTTTCTCCCAACCCAGATGTATTGGAATGCAGTTCCCCAAATTCCCACCCTGCAGCACATAGAACTATTATTCAAGTATATGAGAAAAGCATTTCCATTTCCATTTCTCTAAATTTAAGCTATTCAGTTTTATATGAACTAACTTTCTTGCAGAGATCCTATTCTACCCTACACCATCTGCAGGGTATGGCAAACAAAGTGGTGGCTGCAACACTGTAATCGAAGATCCACTTGTTTTTTATCTGTGTCAAAATGTGCACCTGCACTCCACTTTAATTTTGTGACTGCGTTATGTGAGAAATACAACTGACAGATGTTTTGAACCACAAAGGCAAGCACATTTTCAACAGAGTATTTTCTTATTGTTTTAACAGCTTTGTTTGTTTGCTTTTAATATGTGCCCAGCTGACTAATCATCTCTGTGAAGATTCAGTTTTATTAGGTGTATCTGAAGGTTATATTTCCCTTGCATTTGCTGTATTAGTTACCTATTAGTTCCATCTGAGGATACTAAGGAAGTTGGAGAAGAGAGTTTTTAGGGCAGAGGGAGTTCTGCCTTCTACACAGAGGGAAGCTCCACTGCCATAAATGTGTCAAAAGCATTCTCTAATATTCTAAAGCAAGGGAAAGGCAAATGAGTGGAAAATCCATCTTGCATTGTAATGGCACTCACACAAGAGAGATTTAATTAAAAGAGAGAGTTTAAGGACAAGCAACTGTCTGTATTATGCAACCCGCCCTGATTCTAAAGGTTTAAATACTTATTTATCTATGTACAATTATGCATCTATAGACCTGGAAAGCAAGTATATATATATACACACAACAAACAGTATCCTTGCCAAGCCATTCCAAGCAAAAGTATGATCAGAGCATATTTTCTCACTCTGGTATCATTTGTATTCATTGGATTTCACGTCATTATAAAGTTATAACGAATTAAAGCCTTAAACCCAAGATAGATATGAGGAATCTCTATGCAGACAAGATATTTACGCATGCCCTGCACCTCTTCAAAGTGCCATTTTACTCTATCAAAGTTTTGGTTAAAAGCTTCCTCAAAATACAGTTGTGCCACGAAGTGAAGCAATCAGTTGAAGCAGATTGACTAATTTTTTGTCAAACATGAGAAGAAGCACATTTTAATGGTAATCATATAGCTCTGCCCACTGCTAATGTTTACACTTCAGATTTTAAATGGATGTAATGGGTGTTTTTCTTTCTAGGTCTTTCTGAAATCAATAGTTCTGCGAGAACAGAGGGACTCCTAGAAGAATACTGGAAGTGTTTATTTATATTGAGCAATGGAAGCCATTCAGTTTCAGGGTTTTCCTCATTGCTTTTAAGGTAATCTTTATTATATTATATATTTATTTTAATGAATAAAATAAAATTGTAGATACAAATAGTAAACTGAATTGCATAATATATTTTCAGACTTAATAATTACTGAAGAAAAGGGGGAAAAGAAAGGTCCTAAATTTGGATGACTTGCATTTTACTCATACATATCCAAAAACCTCAAGTTTCAGTGGTCTTCACACACCCTTGAGTTCTCAGAAAATTCTACTTGCATGAAATGTGCTATCTCAGTTGCCAATGGCTCTCCTACCTCTGTTTCACCTGAATTCCCTCTTAAGGGAACTACTGACAAAACCTATCAGATTTTATGTACCTTGAGCTGCTCTTAGTGCTGCCATAAGGAGAGAAATTCTACTTTAACCCTGATACAGTGAAAGATAATGTAAGGCTGTATTACTTGTGAGCTGAGAATGAGATAAAAGCAATGTCATATGGCCACAGAAGAAAAAAAAGATCTTGCCAGAGCATATGTGTGCCATAGTTAGGGCACCACGCAAATGGAGAAGAGCCACTAGTTTTGATCTTTTCCCTTAAGCATTGCTAATCTCCAGATATGTCAGAGCACAATTTGCAACTATTTTTCAAAAGAGGCTCAGCATCAGGATGAAAGAAAACCAGTTCTTGCTAAAGGCAAGGCTGAGTAGCTAAGAGCACTGACAACTCAGTATAAATGCTTAAGTAATAGCTTTGGCTTCCTGACCATTCCAGTTGATCAGAATACCCATTATTAACAGGAGAGCTTTGATTATTTCAAGTAAGCACTAGCAATGCTGAACACCAGTTAGGGATCAGTTGGTCTTCTTTATCTGATGCAGCCTGTAAAAGACCTTCAAGGTCCCTTCCAGCCCTGTGATTCTATAGCTTCCTCCCATAGGTTCTATTTCATTGCACTTGATTAGTTGTTTGCTGTAACAAATTATTGCAGAATTCTGAAATACATTTTACCAACTCCTGAAAGTTTTTTTTCTCCATATTTTAAAAAAGCAATCTTATTCAATCTAATGAAAAGAAATGGGAATTTGATGAAATGGGCTGATAATAGGATTTGTCTTGCACTTGCTTTACTTGCAGAGTGATCAAGGGACAGGTTTGAGGGTCTTATCTTTAATTGTACAATTATCTCTTGAAGCCTCTCCAGTTTCCTTTGGGTCAATCAATTTACAAGGGAAAATTTCTGGAGGGAACTTCTATATTGCTTTATTAGATTAAAAAAACAGCAGCCATTAGAGAGGCTGAAGAATGATGGAGAGATATATAACAGATGAAACAGCAGCAATCTCTTATCTCTTTGCAATTGTTAAGTAAGGTCACAAATACCAACCAAGACATTCTAAAACATCACAAGAATAAGACTGAGATACAAACTTCTGGGAAACTGCAGGGAAGATTTCGATACAGCATTAAATCTAAAAAAATCCTTAATTTTGGCCAGTCAGCTTTTGTTTAAATGAGTTTAGCCAAAAAAGGTTCACATTTTTTAAAATATATATATATAACTTTTTTGTTATTTTTTTATTTTAAAAAACAATGGACTAATAGTCAAGAGAGAGAACAAAAAAAGTCGGCATAGAAAGAAATAGAAGATAAGAAGTGCAATAAAATAAAAAATATAGAAAGAAAATACACAAAAAAGAATGACTTTTGACTTTCCAAAGCATTTGTTGTATTATGAAGTAAGATAAGATAAGATAAGATAAGATAAGATAACCTTTATTGTCATTTTTTTACTGTGGGCACAACGGCACACAAAAATAATAATAATAATAATAATAATAATAATAATAATAATAAATTTAATTTATATGCCGCCCTTCTCCCAACGGGACTCAGGGCGGCGCACAACATATTTAAAACAAAACATAAATACATTCCCCCCCGATAAAACCGAATTAAATCAAATGAAATTTAGTTGCCTTTAATGTTTAAGTAAAGTCTGTTACCTGCAATTTCCTTATCAATATGAGAGTGCAAATTAAAGCATATTCTATATGTTGTTGTATGCAAGGATCCCCTCAGAGAACTAAGTATTACCAGTCGTAGCCATTTGGCATGGATCGCAGAAGGAAATAGACAGCTAGTTTTCATAGAGGCATCTGCCTGCATTACGGCCTGACTGAAAGTGCCATTCAGACACAATTCAGTTTTCTCATATGTACTTTTACATAAGACTTCTGGAAGACTACAGGACTGTTATTAAACAAATCTTCAGCATTTCTTTTTAAAAATGGTAGACTGTATAAAAAAAGTTTTAAACTGAGAAAAAAAGATGTATTGCTGATTCTACCTCAAATGCATGAATTAAACATTAATTAAACAATGGTGATTCATTGGGGAGCTGGGTGAAATTGATTGTTTCTGTCAGTTTCCCCTTTTAGTCCAAATGATAGGAAAACTTGGTAAATCTGACTGTTGGTGTTCTAGAAGACTAATAGGTCTGTATCCAAAAATACCCCAACTAACACATAAGAGAGAGAGACTTTGTATGTCATACTTGGCCAAATTTAATATAAATTGGGGATATGCTAATACTCTAGTTTTAATGTTAAAAGAAAGATTTTCCTGCAGCTCGATACCCTCCAGATTTACCATTCTACTATTGTCAATAGCTTTTATGCTGGATAGAAATTGTACACATTTGAATAAGGCTGGGAAAGCCTGCTTGATTCATGTGGTCTTCGACTGATTTTACTTTGCTACCTGTTAAATATAGCATTTTTTTTTGCTTGTTAACTCAACTACCTTGGAAGAAACAGCCATTAGGAGGGGGGACCCACCCTCTCACTTTCTAAGTTGTCAGGAAAGCACAGTCAGGCAAGAGAGGTTACCAACCCTATCTCTGCTGATTTTGCTAGCAGGCCAAGAAAAGACAGTCTGACACCTCCCTCTTTCTTCCAACAGTACCTATAAAGACAGAGGCTCCAGATAAGATAAAACAGTGTGTGGATAACATCTCACTTCTGTTTAATCTCAGCCTTAGAGAGTTCATAAATAAAACAAGTGCTGGCAGAGAGATCGCATTGGCTGCACAAGCTCACAGCTTCTGTTGGCCTTGTCAGTACTTCCTTGTCCCCAGAGGATGACAAGAAATGGTGACTTGCTAATCAAACTATACGTCTACTTCAGTCAAGCCTCAGAGAGAAAACACAGTGTTCATTCCCTGTGATACTTGCATGAATTCTTTTATTCTTATTTGGCAGAGTAATAGCATTTGAGGCCTCTGGATGCAATAAAACTCTCTGGCTTTTTCCATTAATTTCTCGCATCCCTTGCTAAATGTTTGAAAGTCAAAGAGGAGGAGCAGTTGCTGCTTTTCAGCCAACAGAGAGAGCTGCTGAGCAGACATCCTCTGAAGAGGTTGTTGCTATGCTTGTTCTCTCACTTGTAGGTTCTTTGTGAAAGGAAAGACTAGCCCAGTGATGGCGAACCTTTTAGAGACCGAGTGCCCAAACTGCAACCCAAAACCCACTTATGCATCGTCAAGTGCCGGGTGGGTGTGGCCCATTGGGTGGGCGTGGCCCATTGGGTGGGCATGGCTGCCATGGTAACGGCAGACTGGGTGGGACTAAAAAGTTCAATCAATCAATTCCAACTTTGCAAGATCTTTTTTTTTCCTGCGAGAAGTTGAAATTGACTGATTGAATCTTTTTTTTTTTTGCACACGGCGGCAGAGGCCTAAAGCAAAAAGGTTTTATAAAACCCAGCTGAAGGCCTAGGACTGGGGCAACGGCGCGCATGCCCACAGAGAGGGCTCTGAGTGGCGCCTCTGGCACCCGTGCTATAGGTTCGCCACCACTGGACTAGCCATAGCTATGGAGCAGAAATTCCAACTTTTTCTAGCTAATGCATCTACTTAGAATATTGAAATTGGATAGAATATTGTAGGGAGTCTTGCAGCAAGGTTGCTGACATTATATTGCAAACATTATGTCAGGCAATAACTGCTGTTTTTCCTTGGATGTTCTCAAAGCTTTTGCTCATCTGTGTTTTTCCCAGACAGGTTGATCATTTTGAAACGTAGCAGTCAATTCTGGCTACCAATGATTTGTAAGCTTTCGGGGTCTCATTTGGGGCACAGAAGCTTTCCTGGAAATAAGGAGGATAGTACAGACTGCTGGGAGATGCTTCTGGAGGGGATTTTTTTTTTTAATATTGTAAAAGGCAAATGTGGCAAAGAACATGTAAAAGGAAAGTGTGCCTGGGCATATTGGTGCCCCCAGATGTGATGTTGGGAATTTCAGTTATAGAACCTATGTTGCATCAGGAAAGTTTTGTTCAGGCCCTCTATCTCCAGTTAAAGAAGGAATCAAGTAATAGGTGACTGGAAAATTCTTCTACCTCTCATTTTGGAGAAAACCAGAATAGACAATATGATTGATGGAATCCCAATCTTTTTGGATCCTTTGATTGAAGATGAAAGAAATGTGTGGCCGGACTTTTGCCAATTTCACTCAGTTAAAAGCCAAACCAGATCAGAGACAGGCCCATTATTATATATATCCATCGATCATTATTATTTTTTTAAAAAAACAGGCCCAATTTTTCATTCTTTCATCAGTAAATAATAAAAAAACCTGATCATTGTTTTACTGTTCCTTCAACGAAAAAAAGAACTTGAACATTTCATTGTTTAACTGTAGAACCTGCAACAACAAAACAAACCTGCAGTGCCAAAATCCTGGTTTTTCTTTTTTTCTGAAAAAGGAGCATAATATAGAGGGGCATGCTCTTTGGTTGTGTCATACATATTACTTTTTGGAGAAGTCTATCAATGGCTAGAAAGTGCTTCAAATTTAGAACCACAATATGTCTAAATAAGCCTTGTAAGCTGATGTCTCCCATTTACAGGTAGTTTTGACTTAGGCCTACTTAATGACAGTTTAAAATAGCTGAAAGTCTACTTTAACCTCACATAGAGACATCCACATGGCTACTGTGTGACTAGTCTGAGTCAATCAAGGTGAGCTTTTTTTAATGCTCTGAAATGTCTTCTCATCACAATTGTTTCAAGGCTTTTCCAGTTGGAAAAACAGAGCTATGGAACCTGCCTGCAAATATCAAATGACAATTTAAACAGCAAAATTCACATATGCCTTGTAATTTCTAAGTTGCTATCCACAGCAGGGTCTCCATCAATGTGCGATGAAAGATTACTACAAAGGT
The DNA here is from genome assembly GCF_001527695.2 of Protobothrops mucrosquamatus. Classification (NCBI taxonomy): domain Eukaryota; kingdom Metazoa; phylum Chordata; class Lepidosauria; order Squamata; family Viperidae; genus Protobothrops; species Protobothrops mucrosquamatus. Next base: position 416,356 of record NW_015386851.1, on the reverse strand, counting down.
CATAGGAAGAAAAATATCTAAAAGGGACTTTGATCTTTCAAAAGTTGTTGGATTATAGCCTTAATTATTGGGCCTTGCTGGCGAGGGATGTAAGAAGTTGGTTTGCTCATATCTGAAAGAGTGAAGATTCTCCACCACTACTTTACAAGATTCCGTAGACAGGTTTGCAGGCCACCAATCAGGATAAATACATACCTAGTCCTTCAGGTATGATAGATTATTTTAGGACTGTTCTAAGTTACAACAGCTACAGAACTGGTGCTTTATGGCCCTTAAAACATCCCTGATACTTTTAAATGGTCGCACTGCCCCTGTAAAAAAGCACCCATTCAGATGAATAGTTCATTTAACAAGCACAATGTTTGTTTAATGACCACAAAGAAAAAGGCCGGAAAATTACTTCTGATCATGTGGGTGCTTTGACTTATTTTTTTTTTATAATATATTTTACTAATTTTTTAACATGGTCACCTTAATATTCAGTAAACAGTGTGTTGTCTGGGTTTACATTTAAAAACCATTTGCTAACAATTGGTTTGTATGATCTATAATCCACATAATAGCTTTGATTTCCTCTTCTTCCCAACTTTAAGTTAATACAATTCTTATTGTTTTGATAGATAATAATTTTTTTCTAATATTTTTGCAAATAATAATCACATCAATATAATATTTCTTTTCTATCTAGTCATTCTGGTTGCCTCATCATAGATCCCATTTACAGTTCTTTTTTACATTTGTTTTTCCTACAATATTCAAGACATTCTTATTGGTTAACATTTTCTCAAAGTTAATTACATTTAGATATTTGATTCTATTTTTTCTCATGTAAATCATCCCATAACTTTTACCTTACTTAAGGAATAAATAAGACTAAAAAAAGAGAAAAAAAGAACAGGAGTAAAGAGGGATAAAAAGATAGTATTACCACTGAAAGTCCAGGTTTTCCCTAAGCTAATACATATTTATTTCCAAACTTTTCCATTCTCTTTTTACCATAATTAAGAATATATTTAATCTTTAAATATTCCATTTAATAAATCTAGTCATTTGGTCTTTTAATTCTTATTCAAAACATTTTTTTCCAATCCATTGTAATTTTCTTAAAATCAATCACATTTAAATATCTGAAATATATCATATATAAGCCATTCTAATTCTTTTATATTACTCATGTCAAGAAATAAGATAAGAAAAGAGAAGAAAGAGAGAGTACTATGTTATTTGAGGGACTTCTCCCTCTTAAAGTAAAATTCATATCCAAAATCTTTCTATTACTTTAACCATATTCTAATAGGTGTTTCTTTTTTAAATATTCTCTCTGATAAGTCCCATCATCTATTTTCTTAATTTTCACATTGGCCTTCTTCTTTTGCCCAATATCTTTAATCAATATATTCTGCTGAATCAAAGAGTCTTTCCATATTCTTGTAGGTGTCACTGTAGATATAAAAAATAAGTCAAGTACAATATCTTTGTAAGAGGCATTTGCTCTTTCATGTTTGTTGAAAATCTTTTTCTTTCTTTTTCTCTCTGTATCTCTTATCATTTTTTGTCTCTCCTGTTCTAGTGGTATTCCTGACGTCTCTGCAACCCATTTTGATCAGTCTTTTTTCTTATCCTCAAATTTGTCTTGTGGTTTTAAATTATAAGTTCCTTTTTGCAAAACCACTTGGGTTAAATCATACTTCTTTGTTGTGTTAAGTTCCATCTTTGAGTCTTTATCCTCGAATTTGTGTTCAGTTATCTGTTTTATCTGCTCCTTCTCTATTGTTATTTCCTGGGATTTTGTTTGTTCTAAAGTTAAATTGGAGATGAATTGGTTTATGTTTTCAAAGTTATTTTGGATTTCTTTGTGGTTTGAAGTCATTGTTGTTTGAATTAGTTGCAGCATCTCATATGTCTCCTCTTGAAAGGTATTTATTTTTTCTTGATAAGTTCTTTCTGCAAGTCTCTGATTTTCCATAGTGGTCAATAATCAAGGTTTTGTTTTCTCTGCAAATAGCTTTAGAGTCACAGTTTAGTAGCTATTTATAATCCAAAAAGGTTCAAAAAGGTTTCCTGAAGTTTATAATCCTCTCTTTGTCTGCAACCCAAATTGTTTTCTTTTTTTGTCACAGCTGTTCTCCATTGTTATAGCTTTGAAGGTCACAAGCACAGATTAGTTTTTTGCCAAGTCCTGTATAAAAGCCATAGCTGTCATGTTCTTTATCCACCACTAGATGTCAGCACCAGTTTATTTTCCAAATTATCAAAATAGAAAATTGCCTTTAAAATGAGAATCTTAACCATTCAACAATTCCAAACGTATCCAAATTTAGGTTTTATATTCATTTAATTTCATTTCTGTATGTTTTGGTCCTCCATAAAAGGTTTAATTCACTGCTTCCATTAGTAAAAGGTTGGGGCAAAAATCCCCTTCCTTCACATTCAGAGCTTTTTTGGTTCTTAGGAATTTTTTCCCCCAGGAAAGTTAATAAGTAGGATAGATAAAATAGATGATCTTACCTAGATTCAAATGTGCTGTTTATAATCAGCTTAAAATAGTGCTTTTTGACTTCGGTTGCTTGTAGCTTGAGCTAGACTCTGAAGTTAGGCTAGCCTTTCTCCTGTTGGTTTCTGGAAGGCTTCTCCTGGACCGATCAGGTTGACTGCCATCTCTCCATGGTCTGCGGGACTTCCTTCCTTCTTTGGCGCCTCTTTGGGGTGGCTTCTGGCCCATTTAGGGTCCCTAACAGGAAGAAATTCAGCCAAAGGGAACGGAGCCCTGAAATCTCTTGGCTGCTGCACTACTGCGCAAGACCTGAAGTCCCTGGGTGCTTTGACTTATGACCCTGATGGTTTTTGAGTGGATTTCTGATACATAGGTGAAATACTACAAAATTTAAGGTAAATATGAAAATAACAAAACATAGCAAGACAACACAGCTCCCATGATTGACTTTTTTTTTTTTTTAGCAATCCAGTGATGCAGGGATGATTGGGAACTACCATTCTAATTAACTGAGTTATGCTACCTGTCTGGGCTACAAAATCAAGATTATCATTAGATGCCAAAACAGAGGTCCAATAAATTCTTGCTGCCATCTACTAATCACCTAGATTTGAGACACCAAGTTCAGTCTAATCTAATGCAACAGAGTTTGTTAAAAATCAAATACTTTAGCTGGATTACCTAAAACAGCTTTGATACAGAGCTTGAATTTAACCTTTCTTTACTTAACTTGGTTAAGTTCATCTAAGACATAAACTATGTTCTATTATAAATGGCAGTTTCATGCATTTTACTATGGTAAGGTACATTTAAGAGTGGCTCTTTGAATAAACCATAATAAAATGCACTAGGTTATAATTAATCATGGCCTACAAACCAAAATGCTTGCATTTATAAAACTGGCTAAGTCAAAGCCCAACAAGCCACATTATGCCTAAGCATAATGCATAAATCCAATCACTATATCATCAACATTGTGCCTTATAACTTAACACAAAATGAAGTTTCAAACTCATGTCCAATTAATTTAAAAGGTCTATTTTCTAGGCTTTATTGTTTAAAATAAATCAGAAATAAGATTCCTTAAAAGTCTGAGGCAATAAAGTGGCATGTTTGATTGTTCTCGTTGTATCACCCAGAATTGTGCCTATGAACCTTTTCCTACTCTCTAGTTGAAGAGTCATCCATCCCTTTTAAGTTGGCAGAATACTCTACCAGCATGATAATTACTGTCCTCATTGCCAATCCCTGCCTGCTTCTGTTGCCTCTATTCCCAGGCCCTGTGGGCACCCTGACTTCCTTCCGAAGCAATGGGTAACAATGTTTTTATAAATGTCAAGGTCATCCTTGGACTGTACTGGAGAAAGCACCCCTTCTACTTTTACTTTTGTGCAACATACCAGATTTGAAGGGGAAATTCTGAGTGTGCATGGGCACACACATCATTTTTCTCAGTACCTCCTTAAACCAAACATGTCCTTTCCTGGAGCTGTGTCAGGCTGTGAAAGCCCTGAAAAAGAAGCAGCTTTTTAAAAGGTCACTGATAGATGCAAGAGGAAGACCCCCACACACACACTGAGCCCCCTTTTCTTCAGTTGCTCCCTAGTCCTATTGCTTGACTCTTTCACAGTGTTAGCCAATATCCCACAGATGATTCAAGTGTATCCCATTCATGGGTTGGAGAGGAGATGAAGGCAAGCTCATGGGCCTATGGCTGAAAGATGTTCGTACCATTGTGGATTGCAACTGCGGAATGGCCCTAAATGGAATCATTTTGGGTGGAAGTCTTAAAAGAGGCAGACTTAAAAGTGTTCTCCAACATGTGAATGAATCATACATCCCTGGATCAGGTGTGTTGAGGAGGTGTGTTTGGTGGTGTGACCCCACATGGAAATCAGGTGTGAATCATCATTCACACATTGGTGTTGCCCTTTTGACTTTCTTTTTTCTTGCATCCTTTTTGATGTCTATTTCCTGGAATGAGCAACTCTGGTTAGAATTCTTTCTTAGGACCAAACTATTTATGTGAATAATAATTCATAATATTCACACTGGTCGATGGGAAGAGTATGCTATGTAAATGACAACTAAGCCTGATTAATGCTAAGACTGCAAAGGTCAGCGTGGAAGGGAATTTTAACTTTCTTAGGCAGGTGCAAATTTCTCTTGACATTCAGGTAGCAGATTTGGAGAGATTATTTTTGTTGGAAGCATAGCGAGGGAGAGAAATAACTATTCATTTAAATCTTGATATGCTTTGTTTTCAGGTCTATATTGGCACGCCAAGGCATTTCACACTTAAAAAAAAATATTATAAAACAAAATAGAAAATAAGACTAGAATACAAAATCATAACAAACTTAAAGTTTTTAGTGAAAAATATAGTATGAAAGATTAGCAGCCAATCATTTTAAATTACAATTTCTAAATAGAAGCAAAATTGAAGAAAATTACCAACCCTGTCCCCCCAACCTGAGAACTAAACCTTCAGAGCTTCTTTAAAAGCAATTTACAAGTCTACAAGTGGGTCAGGCAAACTTTGACCCAAAACATTTTGTAATGATGAGTCACCTCAAAAGAGGATCTGTTTCTTTTGCTCATCAGTCTGATGAACTTTCCTGATTTATTTGGAAGGCCCTTACAGAGAAATGGTTAAATTTCTCCTCACCCCATAACAAACAAATAAACAAAAACCTCTTTGCAGGTTTATTACTTTTATATATTTGACTTGGTTTTGATTCATGAAAAGGAGATTTGTGGGTATTATATTCTTTCCTTATAATCTGTTAGTATCCTACCATTTTTTAAACCTGTTACCATCCCTTTTGCTTTCTTTTACTGCTACCCCGAAAGCTCTTTTGTTGCTTAGAGATTTCTTTGTAAGCTTAACTTCCTTTTTTCTATTAGCTTTTCTAACTTTTTTTTCTGTAGGTACTGGTAATAGCTACTTGCTGGCACACTCACTTGTTGATTTCATCCTTTGTCTTATTTCCTACACGTGTCAAATCTCCACAAACATCCATAATAGTTTAAGCTCCTTTCCTTTTCTCTCACCCCATTGGAATGATCTGTGACTGTACTTAAAGTATCTAGGCAAGAAAAACCAAATCTACAGGTATAGTATAGGGGGTACCTTGTTCAATAGTAGTAACTGTGAGAGGGACCTCGGAGTCCTAGTGGACAATCACTTAAATATGAGCCAGCAGTGTGCTGCAGCTGCCAAAAAGGCCAACACAGTGCTGGGCTGCATTAACAGAGGGATAGAATCAGGATCACGTGAAGTATTAATACCACTTTACAATGCCTTGGTAAGGCCACACTTGGAATACTGCATCCAGTTTTGGTCACCACGATGTAAAAAAGATGTTGAGACTCTAGAAAGAGTACAGAGAAGAGCAACAAAGATGATTAGGGGACTGGAGGCTAAAGCATATAAGGAAAGGTTGATGGAATTGGGTATGTTTAGTTTAATGAAGAGAAGGACGAGGGGGGACATGATAGCAATGTTCCAATATCTCAGGGGTTGCCACAAAGAAGAGGGAGTCAAGCTATTTTCCAAGGCGCCTGAAGGCAGGACAAGAAGCAACAGATGGAAACTAATCAAGGAGAGAAGCAACCTAGAACTAAGGAGAAACTTCCTGACAGTTAGAACAATTAACCAGTGGAACAACCTGCCTCCAGAAGTGGTGAATGCTCCAACACTGGAAGTTTTTAAGAAGAGAC
>NW_015386851.1:395231-410039 GCF_001527695.2 Protobothrops mucrosquamatus | reverse complement strand
TGTCCCTTCCAACTTTATTATTTATTTATTTATTTATTTATTTATTTATTTATTTAATCCTTAGGAATTCTTCCCTTGGATCTTTCCTAGTATTTGCAACTTCACTGAAACTGGTTCTCCTGAAATGCATTTACAACTCCACTCCACTTGTTTCTCCTGTAATATCTTGAATTTTAAAACTATGTGCATGTATTGCTGTTTGCCAGCCAACAAGGTGGCAAATTGGATGCCTGGCACAGTCCAGTAATATACAAACTTAGAACTGTAGGAAGACTCTTTTTACATATAGTTAAAGATAGTAAATTTAACATAGTCAAAGATTTGGTACAGGGTATAAGACCAAAAATCCAATAAATGAGAAACATCCAGGCAGTGTCCCAGAACTGGACACAAATTAACAGAAAAGAAAAAGATGGGATATGTAACATAGTCAAAGACATGGCACAGATTGAGACCAGGAATCCAACAAATGAACAACACATCCAAAGGAAAAGACACAAGACACTGTGAGATGGGCTCCAGAGTTCAAAGCACAGCAAGATAAACACAACAGAGCTAAGGCTTGAAAAGTTCTTCTCTGGGAGTGAAGCCAATAAATAAGCCAAGTTGAGCCTCCACCCAGATGCACAACTGGGGCATTTTATTTATTAAAGTGTACTCTCTTGTTTTTTTTTAGTCAGTCTCTCTGACTTTGGGAACTCAGTCTGCTGCTGTTGTAGCATTAAATTGTGCCTCTGTTCAGGACTGGCTTGCTGAATTTCAGAGTCTGTGGTGGTGTCATGGTGCAGGCAGGCAGTCCTGAGAGTTTGCTGGATCTGCCTCAGCTAGAATGGAGTTATTGGCTTCAATGCTGCTGGAATCTCCAGGACTATTAATCAATAAATCAAATCAAATCAATCAATCAATCAATCAATCAATCAATCAATAAAATTACCCCTAGATGCTCCCAGTTCCCACAACTTCTTCCTCCTCATCTGAAGATAAATTCACTTAGTTCTTTTACCTCTTCAGACAACTCTTTCCTAGTTGTTAGAATTAGGAGATCCCACTCCTTTATTGTGTCTTCAACTTTCTGGTAAATAAATTGGTCAGTGATATCTTGCAATCTTGGCAGATGTTTGAGTAACTGAAGCTTTTCATTATTGCTGTGTCCCTCCTCCCTGAAAGATCAGTAATCTGGTCCAGGAAGAAATCATTTAGATCTTCTAAATGGCTTGGTGGTCTATACCATCCTCCTGTTATACATAATAATGTTTTCCTTTCCTTGCATTCTTATTCAAATATTTTTGATTGTGTTTATATTCTAATCATAGTTCTCAAAAGCTGTGAAAACTTATAATACAGTACTACTTCTCCCTTTTTGTCTGGCCCATTCCTTTTGAATAAGTTATACTTGTCAATCTTTGTTTTCCATTCATGAGTGTTGCCCCGCCAGGCTTCATTAATACCTAATAAACCGTAATAACTTTTTTTGCATTAAGATTTTCTGTTTGTTCCCCATATTTTGGGTTTTATAATGATCATATATATTAACCTTGGGTCATATACTGTATATTAACCTATTCCACCATATATTTCTTTATACGTTATTGGGGGCTTCCAAGTCTTGAGTATTGTTTTAGTCTCAGTATGGGGGATAATGCAGTTTTCTAGATTGTCTTCTCCCTTCCCAACTGGATTCAGTTTAAAGAACTCCAGATCACATTATTTCTGGTTCTTGTGAGGGTTACCACATTTTCTTACAATGAGTTGCTTAGCTCTGAAATGCACCCATTATCAAATGCACCCATAGGCACCATCTGTATGGCCACCTGTTCCCTTCTAGTAATTTTTATTCTCTTGCTGAGCCTTGAGTGATGAATAAACCACCTGTGCTCACAGCTCCTTCAACCTCTTTCCTGGCATTTTGTAACCTCTTGCAGTGTCTTCAAGGCTATGTTTAGCATTGTCATTTGTTCCCATGCAGATCAGTAGAAATGGATCTTTATCAGTGGGCTTAAAAGTGTTCTGAGAATCTTTCCATTCTATTCTAAAAAGAACTGGTTCCCCCTGGGAAGTACCACACTTCTGTTGATAGCTTGTCTGGCTGACAGATTGCTGCCAGTAGGAAGTCTCCAATTACTACCACTTGTCACTTCCTATTCTTTGTTTTTACATGATTTTCATCAAAACCTTTAAAAAAGAAGATCAAAAACTAATTCAAACTAAAAACAAAATAATGAAGAAAACATAATTAGACAAAAAGTGCAAGAAAAAAGTTTAAGACAAAGAAAAGAAAGAAAATATGTACAAAAACTGTCTTCCAATATTCTTCACAGCAGTTGTTCATATAATTATATTTCAACCTCTCTCTCTCTCTCTGTATAAAGTTACATCATAACACTCTTCTTTGTGTAATCTATCCTGTCTAATCATCAATGACATGAATCAATCGCTTCCTATTCTTCAGAGCAGGGGCAGAAATCCTTCCTATTGTAAAGCTGATACAGTCTCATTACTTGGTGAGATTTATGGAAACTGTTCTCTATCCAGGGCTCCAGATCTATCAGCTGTGAAGTCCTGAAATCAATTCTGAAGTTTTGGAAAGTACAAGTAGTCCTTGACTTACGACCATTTGCTTAATCACTATTCAAAGTTGTGATGGAACCCACCCCACCCCCACCAAAAAAAGGTATTTAGGAGTTCTGAAGTTCTGATGGTTGTCCCTCCCATGGTCATGTGACCACATTCCGACCACTTGGCAACCATCCTACATTTGCAATTGTTTGCAGCATACCATGGTCACGTGACTGCAATTTACGATGTTTTTACCAAAACCTGGTGTTTACTAGCGAATCATGGGTTTACTTAATGACTGCAGCATTCACTTAATAACCACTGCAAAATAGGTAATAAAATGGGCCCAGTCATGTATAGACCCACTTTACCACCATCACGACTTATGACCATAACTTTCTACATCTTATCATATTACTTTTCCAGAAAGGCAATCAACTTGCACTTGTAGCATGGATAGTTCTTGTGGTTTTGAGGAAGGAAAAAAAAACATAGTATAACTCCTGCGGGTCATCAGGACAGTTTCCTTCATCGCCGTCTGTCTCTGATGAACAAACATAGAAGCAAGTGCCTCCCTTTGAATCTCCAATTCCAGTTCTCTAGCCAAATGTCTACTTGCTCTGCCTGTTTTTTATTCATCGAGTAAATAACTTTGCAGGGAAGAATAATGGGGAAACCAGTTTTTACTAAATGTACCTTGTTCTCCTCCAACACATTTCCTGTAAATGAAATTAAGGTTTCCTTACACAGGAACAAAACAGTAAGTTTAGATAGTTAATTTTTTTGTATTGAAACACTGCAGTTTGCAGAATGCACCTGGCTGATAGTAAAGAAAGATATTTTTCAAAGAAAAAATAATCATCATTAAAGAACTTTAGTCTTCAAAGGACTTGTGTTTTATCTTAATATTCTTTACAATAGATTATTAAATAAGAGCTCAGATAATCCTGACTTTTCATATTAAAAAATGGATCAAGTAGTCTGTGATAGGAAATATCTCTGCTTGGGATCCCCAAAAGTGTCTACCAGTCAGATGAAATGATCTTGAAATGGGTGAATAATGTGACTTTGTACAAGACAACTTCCTATGTTTCTAAGTTCTGGGCAATCAGATCTGACTTGCAAAACTCCAGACAAACCATGAGGTGGCAGCAAAGAGATAAAAGAAACTCTAATGTTTGCTGCCATCTGGTAGTTGTCTAGATTTGTGCAACTCAGATCTGATAATTGCACAATTTTCTCAGGTTAATATTATTGACTAGCTTCACATATTATGCTAAACCATGCTATGATTATTTATGGCTTCTTGACAAAGCTACAACTGGCTAATTTCATATTATCTTACTTATAAATAAGGATGTCTAAAACATGATAGCTGAATTCCTACAACATGCTAAATCATTTATACAACACACTAATCAGACAGACTCTATTATGGAATTTGTATTATAATTGACTTAAGACATTAGTGATATTAACCCAACCATTTCCACCTCTTAGCAGGTACAGTTAGTTGGTTGAAAATGTGACCAAGAGCTGAAAATATAGCTACGGTCACCTTCTAAGTAAGCAGATCTGAAATCTGAACAAAACTCTTTCCCGGATCCTTCCTTATAGATGATTTCTACTATAGTGGCCCTAATGCATTGCTTTTGGGGGGGGGCACAAAACACTACAATTTCCATAGAATGAATATGCATAGATACAAAGAATGCTTTCCATAGTAGAAATGGAAGTACAATAGGATTCAAAATGAAGAAAATTCTAAGCAGGAGATCTTTAGGTCTGCTGCTTAGTCTGTTGCTCCTAATGGACAGCTCAAGGCCTTCTCCTTTGTTTTTCTTCTAAGAAGACCTGGGCTAGATAAAGCCTATCTGCTTCCAGTAAAGCAGATCACAGGACCACACCACTCTAAATAGCTTTCTACTTTGCAAAAGACAATATTGCAACTTTTGCTACATTACAGTAGGCTTTTCAAACTATTTAGTCTAATAATCTCTGTTCTTTTTACTCCTTTCACATACCCAGTGTTTTAAGAAAAAATAAAAAGGAAATTATATACCTTTCCAGTTTGGGACAAAGGATCATTTCTTGTGGTATATGTAGAAGAAGGGATTTCATAAAATGAAAAAGTTTTTTTTTCTTTTTAAAGTTGTTTCTCTTTTCAAAAGTTTTAATAATCACATTTTTTGTGTATAAAGAACAAAACCTTGGTAAAAAACACATGTTGCTTGACACAAAATCTCACAAGGGTTCATAAGCGACATAAAATGGAATCTTTCTAACATATTAGGTAGAAAAAAGACCTTGGATGATTGTTAACTAGTTACATGAGTTATAGTACTCTATTCCTTTCCCCTATTTATATAATTCTATTTAATATATTACGAACTCTAAAAGAAAATTGAACACTTAGTTAATGGAGCTATTCTTAAAAGTAATTTTCAACTCATCCCTGACCTTTTGTGTAAAGAGATATAGGTAACTGACAGAAAAAAACAATACAATACTTTTTTCCCCAAGATCAAGTTCAGCTTTTAATATTTGTTTAATAAATGGCTATAGACCAAAAGAATAAAAAACAAAAGCTTAAAATTATGCAGTAATTAAAGTAAAAGAAAATGTATGCAGCTATGTTAATGCACAACAAAAGGCAATATGGTAGGATAAATCTAATTTCTCAGAGAGTAAGGTGTTGTGTCCCGTGCCTGCAGAAGCAGGCGTGGGAAGTTGCAAGAGTCCTGGGCATTTGCAAAAGCTGCCCGGGACCAGACTGACTGGCGCCGGCCTTGCGTGCATGTGCAAGGCGGGAAAGGACTGCCTTGTGACTGGTGGGAATTGTCCGGGGATCGGAGGGTATATATAGAGGCTTGCGCGCCTCTGGGCTTGTCGTTGTTCGTAGAATAGAAGCAAACAATAAAGACTTGTTGGAAATGCTTCGTCTCAAGCGCCATTATTCTCCGGACATAATACTGGCGATGAGGATGGGATTCAGTCTCTACAGCTAGGAAAGCTAGAAGACTCACCCAAAGAAGTCAGGAAGAGAAACGGCGTGGAAGTCAGCGTTATCCTGCCAGTACGAAATCGCTGGAGGGTGCGTGCGGCTGCAGAAGACGACCCTGATCCTCGATCATGGCGAAAGTTGGGCGTTTAGCGGAATCGCCCCGGACTCGATGGAAACGGTATCGTACGCCGATTTGAAGAAAACCTTAAAGGAACACTTCCAGCCCAAGCAATCTGTCATGGCTTGGAAACACACATTTTAACAGAGAGATCAGCGAGTTGGAGAATCAGCAGAAGAATCTGCAAGTGGAGTGGTCAAGAATTTGCGGTCCACTCGAAGCGCTCCAGTGATTGCACCCATCCACACGAAGGTGGACAAGCGGTACCAAGCAGCTGGGAGGAGGTCCAAGGATTGTCAGGACAAGGGCCCAGCTGAGCTTCATTGCCTTGGACGCGGTGGACGCCAGAAGCGTGCGGAAATAAAGGCTACATCACTGCGAGTTGCCTGGGTCGACTGAAGGAGTTCTACTAGACAACATGATTCGCCACGTTACTGCGGCTCCTTCACACCCTTCTACCAAAGGTGGCGTCCATGTCGGGCGCAACATTGTTTTATCTAGGGGGGAGGGGTGTTGTGTCCCGTGCCTGCAGAAGCAGGCGCAGGAAGTTGCAAGAGTCCCGGGCATTTGCAAAAGCTGCCCGGGACCAGACTGACTGGTGCCGGCCTTGCGCACATGCGCAAGGCGGGAAAGGACTGCCTTGTGACTGGTGGGAATTGTCCGGGGATCGGAGGGTATATATAGAGGCTTGCGTGCCTCTGGGCTTGTCGTTGTTCGTAGAATAGAAGCAAACAATAAAGACTTGTTGGAAATGCTTCGTCTCAAGCGCCATTATTCTCCGGACATAACATAAAGAATATAGTGGAAGGTGTCAAGGTTCCATATCTAGATTGGTGGAAAAGCTTTGAACAAGGTAGTCAACAACTACATGTAAGAGAAATGGTCTGAAAAGCAAAAACCTTGCTATAGCTAGTTGTAGAGCAATGATCTCTAATGGCCAGAGCTACAGCTAAGAATTTTGTGACCTTAGAAGATGTTTCAGCAAATTGATCTTGTAGCAGTTGATCTATACACACTGAATGTAATAGAAGAGAAAATGGTTCAATGAGACCAAGGTACCAGGCATGATACAGGGGACAATCTGGTAACAATATATCCCAGGGATCTTCAAACGTGGCCCTTTTATGACTTGTGGAGTTCAACTCCCAGAATTCCTCAGCCAGCGTGCCTGGCTGAGGAATTCTGGGTGTTGAAGTCCACAAGTCATAAAAGGGCCACGTTTGAAGACCCCTGATCTATCCTGTTATCTGAGCACCTGCAAAGGCAATTCTGGTAAGAAATGTTGTGATATCTATTTGTAGTACTCATTGAAAGCAAGGCATCAGATTTCACCAGTGTAAATATCCTTATATGTAGAGTCCCAGTTTGTTATAATTGTTAAGGATCAGACTAGAAATTACAGACTCTGACCTACTTTAGGCATTTAGCCAGCTGGGTGACCTTGGGCTAGTCACTCTCTTTCTTTCTCTCATCCCCAGGAAAAAGGCAATGGGGAAGGACCCTTATCAAAATAAATTGTAGAGATTTAGTCCAGGCAGTTGCCAGGAGTTAAAAACCGATTCAAGGTATGCACAGAAGTTCTTTATGTGGTATGCTATGATAGAAATATTTAGATATGTAGAAAGGAGCACCCAAAAGCTTAGCATAGCACATATGTGAATTTTTTAATTTATCTTTTTGGATGTTAATTTATCTTTTGGGACTCGCTGCTTAAGTTCTGCCAAGGCTTTATTTGGACTCATAGAACATACAGCTAGGCCCTTGATAAGACAAATTCAAATCTATTTTGGGTTTCAAGAAGGAGTATATCCTGGGATTCTCCCTAGCATTTTTGTTTTAGCCAGAATTTTAGTTGACAAAGTCTCAAAGAGACGCATCCAAGTTCCAGCTGAGTGTGTGTCTGCAGTTGATTAAAGGACATAGACAAAAGTCTTAAAGAGGTTAGCATGAGTTACTTCTGACACAGAAGAGTCCTTGTATATAACAGGGTTGCCCACTGCATAGCAGCAGACTTAGTTTATTTGCTTTAAATAATTTGATTGCTGCAGGCATATAGTTATGTCTCTGGCATTCAAATCCGATACTCTTATTGGATGCTTTTTGTTCTTTAAATGACAGCTTGCTTATTTGATGACTCCAGGAGGTAGATGGTTGCAAATGAATACCTAAATTTTTAAAGTCTTTGACATGCTCAATAGATTTATAATGGATTTTTCAATTATAGGAAAGGTTAAAATGCTTTTTTTGCAAGAACTAGAATAATTGTTTTAGCATAATTAATTTTTAGGTTGTTTCTAAAATAAAAGGACACAACTGCTCCCAGATATCTTCAAAGGCCAACTTGAGATAAAGATAGAATGGTGGTGTTATCTTCGTAAAATAGAATAGAAATGGATTGGACTAGAAGATGGCCAAAATGATGTAGCGAAGGTCAAAATGATGTAAATATAGATATTAAAAACTAGGGGAGCCATAAGGCATGGGAATGGGGACAATTAGTTTCCCACTGGTTTTATATCTGATCTGTGCAAAGGTATTTTTTTACACAGCATTATCAGTCTGAGAAGGTGATGGTCAATAGAAGAAACCATTGAGTTCAGCCACAGTTTCTTCCAAGGAACTCTCCCAAAGAACTGAATCAAAAGCTGTCCTAAAGTCAATAAAGGTGGAATAAAGGGAGCTTTATGGGGTAGTTCAATATTTCTTAACCAGATAGTATAGGTTTGTACAGTAAAATAGTTGATCAACTTGGTCTGAAACCTGCTTGTTTTTTAGTTAGACTATTCTTCTATATCATTCAGTTAGCAAGTTTGTACAGGTAAACCTTGATAAGCGACTGCCTTGTTTGGTGATGGTCTGGAGTTTGGTGATGAAATAGTAACTTTATGACCAATTCTTGCATTTATGGCATTTTCAGGTTTATAAAGCAAAGGAAAGCAGCAGCAACTCAGTTGCTCAGCAAAATTGTCACTAAGTGAAACTGCAGTTATGCTTACAATCTTACATCTTATACTTACTAAGATTGTAAGCATAGCTGCAGTTTCACTTAGTGACAATTTTGCTGAACAACTGAGTTGCTGGTTCCAATTGTAGTTACTAAATGGGGAATGCCTTAATGAAGATGTTTTGCATAGAATTTGCTAATTATATATAGCAGGCTAATTAGACAATAATTAGCAGATTATTCTTACCATCTTAAAAATTGGAAGTGTAAAGTTTTTAAGTAGCAGTAGGGAATTGTTGATTATAGTAAATAGGGAAGTTGGTATAGGGCAGGGGTAGGCAATCTTGGCTCTTTTATGACTCGTGGACTTCAACTCCCAGAATTCCTGAGCCAGCTTGGCTGGCTCAGGAATTCTGGGAGTTGAAGTCCACGAGTCATAAAAGAGCCAAGATTGCCTACCCCTGGTATAGGGGCACAAATATTTGATTATATTTTCAAGAGTTCTAGAGGAATTCAGTCCTGTCATTTTACCATTCTTTAGCCAGAAGTTCAATATAAGGATTTCTGAATCTGAAACAGGTCACTTTGACAAGGATGTATCAGAAATTGGGAAGCTGAAGTTGTCTGTGCTGATTAATGTATGAAATAGGTCATAGTAATAGGTGGCCAGGTCTCAGGTGGAATTGTATTATTAGAGTTGAAACTAGGGCTGGCAGCTGCATGGGATATGAGATACCAAAACAAACTATGATATTTGTTGATAACTGTTGGAATCATTCCAGTTCACTAAGAGATAGCTTTGATTTTTCCTTTTCAGCAGACGCCTGTACACATTTTTCAATGAACAGAAGAACCAACAATTATAGTTGTGATAGTGACTCATGACTCTATAGGCATACATTACCCCAGCCCTAGCTGAGTCACATTCTTTTTTGAACCAGGGTTTGGAGACTCTATAATGATAATTTCAGACAGAGATAGAAGTGATTTTAAATCTTTTTGCAAAGCTAATAATTTCTTGGAAATATTTTAATGTTCATGTTTTCAGCTGTATAGAAAATGGGAATAATTTCCATCCAGGAATAGAGCTTGCGTTGTGTGTCAGCTTTCTATCTTAATAATGACATAGTAGCACACATTTAGCAAAAATTTCTTGGAGTTTCTCATTTATGGAGTCCTAAAAGTTTTTCTCTCATCACATTTCATTACCCAACTAGATAACATCATCAGTGTGATTAAGTGTGGGGTTTACTCTATGCTTATATATAGTAGCTTGCCCTGCCAGTTTTGGTGGCAGTGTGGTTTTTTTTCCCCCTTGGTAGTTCCTTGATTTGAATATGGCTTAATCAAATTAAAATTATTAAAATTAAGATAGAAAATTAATATTTGGGATTTTGGGAATCTTAATCGCTCTGCCCCCCACCTATTTGATTCTTATTTTGGCCCTATTCAATTTTTACTTTTGGCATCAACTTTTTCAACAAATCTCTCAGCACAAAATATAAGATTGAAATGAATCAATTCCCCCAAATCTAGTCCTCAGTACCTAACTGAATGTAGAGGCCGGCTTTGAGATATTATGCTTTTCTAAAATGACAAAATAGTTTGGAAATGCTACATTCCATATTTAGAGTTCTTCCACAATAGTTAACTACTGGACTAATAAAACTATCACAATAAGGAATTAAGGTGGTATCAGCCCTTCAAACTAGACCAGATTAGGAAACAGAGTTCACATGAAGTACCTATATATTTTATTGAGATAGTCTATAATAGCAGAATCTTGAAAGATTGATTGTGCTTCTCCTCCCTCTATTTTATAGAGTCCTCTTAGTCAGGAAGCAGTCATCCTGAATCTTTTCTTAATACCGTACCATCTTCCTTCCCAGGATCTAAGGTATTTCTATTCTCCTTTATTATGTAAGTGTTTCTGAACATTTGCTTCAAGCCCATATCACTGATTTTCTATAGGTCATCAGCCAGGAGACAGTTGTTGCCAAGCTAAACAGATCCACTATGACAACACAGAAGCCATGTAAAGAACAGCTAAGTATCCAATGACTTAGAATAACTATTGAATTTAAAGCCTGAAGCACAAAACTACTGTAAATGCATATAGATCTTGATTTCTGTGTACTACAGTAGGCAAATATTTTTTGTATATATAATTTCATTTTTGTTTACAACGTTTGTTTTGTTTTGTTTGTTCATTTTGTTACAATGAAAAGACAATCTTGGCTAGTTCTATCTGTGAGCCTCCTGCCAAGTAAGCACAGGGTTATTTTTTGGAGGGTTGTTTTTACAAGATTCAGATATTCACCTGTGCCTGATGTAAAATCTGCCAGTTAGATTTATCTACTCCTACTCCCCTTACTATACAACTCAGATTAAATTATAGCTGCATATCCTATTGCATTTCTGCTTATCACTGAACAAGTTACTAACGCTTTGTTAAATTGAATCAAGAACCATGCAGTTAATCTAGATGATGAACTAGCTAGTCCAGCATTTGGGACAGAATCTATCATAATCTGCAGTTCCTATACCAAACTTGGCCTAAGACACTGCGACAATTGCTGGAACCATTTCTCACTGCCTGATAAAGAATATGACAATCCAAGCACATTTACTGTCTTCTTTAATCAATATGAACAATACCTGATACCAGATGACTTTGCACCAACAAAACCCATATAGAGTTTATAATTAGCCCAATGACAGAAATAATTTAGAACAATCTAGACTTAGATTACTAGAGTTATTTTTGGCATGTCTGAGGATTTAGATGGCCAATGAAACAAGTGACTACCAATCATGAAATCTGTCATTTCTGACAGGGTAAGCAATTTGTACAAAAGGATGCTGCTGAGTTTCACTGTTAGCTCAGGCTAATTGACCAGTTCAAGAAGGGTCTATCAAATGAAAAGTGAAACAAACTCATTTATAAGGGCACCCCAGAGACGATGTCTGCATTAATTAATATCTGCTTGGATGGAAGATGCAAGGAATTGTGCCAGAGCACCAGTAGGAAATAAAGTCAATGCTACTCTCTTTCATCCCTCCTCCTGCTTCACTTTGAAAGTTGAATCTATGAAGATAGATTCATGCATGACCTATCTCAGAGCTGCATGACCTATCTCAGAAAAGTGCCAATGTACACAAGACCTATGTTGATATTGTAGAAAATCTGGCTAATTTGCAGGTGTGTGTTCTGTTAGAACCCTCCTCCCACAAACACACATACTTCCAAAGCATTGACAAAGTATTATACTTCTGAAAATGGAAGGCATTTTGTTAAGTAGAGGTCCTAAACATCTCAGATCTGGCTTGCTGGGAAATGAGTAGTTTCAGCCTCCAAGGGCCTACAGAATGGTGCAACCAGAAGTTACGTGAAACTAGACAGGCAGAGTTACAGTATGTATTGGCATTCAGTTATTCCTGTCTTTTAATAGTCCCAGGGAAGTCTGAAGTAAAACTAAAGGCAACTACACTGAATCCTCCATTGCATGAAGGCATGTTCTGAACACTCAGTCTATCCAATTCCCATGGTGGCATAGGAGTTCTGAGGTGGGTAAAATGAGGACCCAGATTGTTGGGGGCAATATGCTGATTCTGTAAGCTGCTTAGAGAGGGCTGTAAAAGCACTGTGAAGCAGTATATAAGTCTAAGTGCTATTGCTATTCAAGTTGACACACTGATGGTTGGTTCTTAACTCTTATTTAGCCTCCCTCTAAATTTCCTAACAATTTTGGGAACAGATTAGCTTCAGGTTCACAAATCATATATTCTTTGGGAGCAGGATAATACCATTTTTGATTTCCTGGCATGCAAGACTCTTAACCTCCAGTCTCAAACTACTGCTATCAATCACACCTTATCAAATGTACCTCCAACCTGTCAGCTAAATTTTTAGACTATACATATGTGTTCGGAAATGGAAAAATACAGACTTTGTCCCACCAGTTCCATGACTGCATAATCAATCTTCTTTCTGTAGCCCAGGTTTCTGTAAAATACCCCTATCCAGTGTCAAATACTGAGTTAGCATACTTGAAGGAATATCAAGAAGGATATTCCTCTGCATGATTCCCTTCATGTCAAAGGTTCAGAAATCTGCTAATTAACTATTAAATATCATTAGCTCTTTCCTTCAGTTTGTGAATTCTTGAAACAGGAGGCACACATTTTTGGGTCTGAGGGGGACTTACAATTTGATTTGAATGAAAATAATGTCACAAATATTTAATTACCTTTTTTGTTATGGAAAGCTTGAACATAGAGTAGTGCCTTGCTGATTGAGTAACAGCTCCTGGGTGTTTCAAAAACTTATAGATCATATTTTTCATGATTTTTGGATTATGTATCTAGATCAGTGGTGGCGAACCTATGGCATGGGTGCCAGAGGTGGCACTCGGAGCCCTCTCTGTGGGCACACGTGCCATTGCCCCAGCCGTGCCTTCCCCTGCAACCCCCTCCTCACCAGCAGCCTCCCTGGAGGAGAGTCGCCCCTGAGCATGGCCCACGCAGAGCAGCGCAGCCAAGGACATGGCAGCCAGGCAGCATAGACAAGACTCTGCCCTCATGCCCCATCACACACAGTTGATGCTGCGGGGCACGGGCAGAGGGCGTGGCTGCCATGGCACTGCTGGGCTGCCTGGATGATCTGCGGCAGGCCCAGGAGGCGGTGAGTGGCCCTGCGGGCAGGTCGGGTGGGGGCGGGGCAGGGGGTGGAGCAGGGGCGGGGCCAGTTTTTGGGCACTCGGTCTCTACAAGGTTTGCCATCACTGATCTAGATGATCTGTTCATTTACCTTGAGGATCCCGTTTTTCCTACTGATCAAATCCAGCTGTTATTCAATGCCTTCATTACTGCAGTCTCAATTCTAAACTAAATTTTTGGTTTTCATAAATTTCACTATTAGGAATATTGTATTCTGCAAAAGGAATTTAGATGGATCCATTAAAAGTAGAACTCATTCTGTCTTGGATTCTCTACTGTATCATCAGGGTTGCATAGCATTTTCTGGGGTTTACCAAATGTTACAGTAGATGTATACCCAATTTTGTTTCAATATCCATGCTATTAACCTATTTTATCAAGAAAGTGAGATTTTTATAGCTGACAAGTCTTTATTCATGTCATACAATGGTTTCCTTCTCTGTGATACAGATCTAGAACAGAACAGAATAGAACAGAACAGAACAGAACAGAATAGATATAGAATGGAATAGAATAGAATAGAATAGAATTGAAAGGGACCTTGGTAATTTTCTAGTCCAGCCCCCTGCTCAAGCAGGAGAACCTATACCATTTCAGACATGTGATTCTCTAGCCTCTTCTTAAAAATCTCCAGTGATGGAGCGAGCGCCCACGATTTCTGGAGGCAAGCTGTTCCACTGATTAAATGTCCTCATTGTCAGGAAGTTTCTCCTTAATTCCAGGTTGCTTCTCTCTTTGATCAATTTCCAACCATTGTTTCTTGTCCTGCCCTCTGGTGCTTTGGAGAATAATGTGACCCCCTCTTCTTTGTGGCAGACCCTCAAATACTGGAATACTGCTATCATGTCTCCCCTATTTCTTCTTTTCTTTAAACTAGTCAAACCCAAATCCTGCAGCTGTTCTTCATATGTTTTAGTCTCCAGGCCTTTGATTATCTTAGTTGCTCTTCTCTGAATTTGTTTTCCAAACTCTCAGCATCTTTTTTGTAATATGGTGACCAAAATTGGTTGCAGTATTCCAGGTGTGGTCTTATGAGAACTTTATAAAGCGGTACTAATACTTCGCATGATCTTGATTCTATGCCTCTGTTTATACAACCCAGGATTTTATTAGCTTTTTTGGCTGCTGCTTCACACTGCTGGCTCATAGTCAAGTGATCATCTACTAGGACTCCAAGCTCCCTCTCACAGTTGCTGTTTTTGAGCCAGGTCTCACCTGATCTGTACTTGTACCTTTGATTTTTCCTGCCTAAATGTAAGACTTTGTTTTTTTCCACATTGAAACTCATTTTGTTGGATAGGGCCCATTGTTCAAATTTGTCAAGATCTTTTTGGATCTTGAGTTTGTCTTCTGGGGTATTGGCTACTCCTGCCAGTTTAGTGTCATCTGCAAATTTGATGAGTTCCCCTTCTATTCCCTCATCTAAGACATTTATGAAGATATTGAAGAGTACTTGGCCTAAGATCT
>NW_015386851.1:390115-394924 GCF_001527695.2 Protobothrops mucrosquamatus | reverse complement strand
TTCCATGGGGACCAACCATCTCTTCTACTCTTGCCATGAATGCCTCCTTACCTACCCATTCTTCAGAGCTTTTCTGTTTTTCTCAGGATGTCAACCTGCTCCTTAACAATCTCATGCTTCCTACAGCAGCTCCTAAAACTCTTTGCTGTAACAATCAGAAGACATTCTGCTTTCCCTATTGCTACTGGCTATCAGGTTTGGCTCTCTACCAGATTTCTCTCTTCCATGAGATTTCTATACATAGAAGCTGAAATGCCTAGGTTTCTGGACCATTTCCTGTAATTGCACCAATCAAGTTTCTTGGCATTTTTCTTGCAATTTCCAGCCAGTTGAAAATATATTATTTTCTAAAACTACTATTCCCTCCTGACCATTTAGGGAGTGAGAGAGAAATGTGTTTTGGAATCTCAACACAATAGAAATAGTTTGGAATATTTGATTCATTAGAAGAACCACCCACATATTGGCTATTCTTGGGAGGCAACAGACTATGTTCCTGCCCCACATATTCTATGACAATTGGGAAGGAGGTCTAGAAGGAATCAAGATGGTGAGACCAGGACCAGAAATTTTCAGGCCAAAGGGGACAATCATATCAATGTAAATCAGAAGTCTTCCAAGATAAACAATACAATGGCCAACATGAGAATAAAAAGGCCTAACATTTAAATCCTGAATGATAGACCTCTATATAGACCTTGATATCTGTATACTGCAGTTGGGAAATATTTTGTGTAAATGACTTCTTTTTCCTGCCTGCAATAAAAAAAACACAAATCTTTCTTAGTTTTGTCTGTGAACCTGCTGCTGAGTAAGCCAACTCCTGAATAAAGATTAAGTGTATCAAGAGCCAAGACTTATAACTGTGCCTAGTAAGAAGTGATAAATTGTTCTGATTCTCTTCACTATTTTCTGGATATAGTAGATGTTTTGCATTACAGAAAATAGCAGAATAAGACAGAGTAAACCACAGGGATAATACAAAACTAGAGTCCTAGGGACAAGAATTGATGTCAAAAGGATTTGAATTACTCAGTGTCTCAAACCTACTCTATTATTTTAAACAGGACACATAGCCAAATTAGGCTTTATATATTATAATATATACTTTTACTGGATTGTCCAACATATGTTTAACATACAGATATTTGTTCAATAATAATAGCAAAAGTAGCTGTATTTATCCAATAGGTCAGAATAGAAAGCCTCTCCATGATGCTAGCCTTAATATGTTAGTCCAATGGTGGCAAACCCATGGCACGGGTGCCAGAGGCGGCACTCAGAGCCCTCTCTGTGGGCACATGTGCCGTTGCCCCACTCCTAGGCCTTCAGCTGGGTTTTATAAAATCTTTTCGCTTTAGGCCTCCGCTGCCGTGTGCAAAAAAAAGAAAGAAAGGTTCAATCAGTCAATTTCAACTTCTCACGGGAAAAAAAAAGATCTTGCAAAGTGGGAATTGATTGATTGAACTTTTTAGTCCCATCCAGTCTGCCGTTACCACTGCAGCCACGCCCACCCAATGGGCCACACCCGCCCAATGGGCCACCCACCCATCCAATGGGCCACACCCACCCGGCACTCGACGATGCATACGTGGGTTTTGGGTTGCAGTTAGGGCACTCAGTCTCTAAAAGGTTTGCCATCACTGTGTTAGTCTCTAATGAAGTTTACCTATCAAGTTTTATTTTTGGCTTAGTAAGAACAGAGAAAGAAATCTTGAATTAGAAGTACATATAATGAATTATTTAGTTAGTTGGGATCCTACAAATATACACCACACCAACTCCAACTTCATAAAGCAGATTCACACTTTCAGCTTGGCCCTCTGATAGTAGAAACCATTCACTGTTTTCTGAATGCAAAAATGGCTGAGGTACTCCTCCTCCTCCCTCTCCCAGCCCATTGCAAATACATCCCCCACGAATGTTTACAGCTTCAGTTCAAAACTGCTCTTTTCCAACCTAACCTTTTTAAACCCTTCAGAGCAGATGATCTCCGGTGCTTTGTTTCATTCTAGTAGCAGCCCCCAGTTTCAATTGACTGCAGTGCCTGACACTTCCCCTCCTCCCCAGTGCCTGGTCACTGCCCTAGACAATCACTGCATTTGGGACTATGGGGCTTGCTATATTCTGTTTTTAAAACAATCTTGTGATTGATCCAAAAATGGCCTGTTAAATCAATGAACTATTCTCAACTCTAAAAGGTCATGCTCATTCAATCTCGACATGTCCCTGTGGGATTCTTAGTTTTTTGCTCAGGCTGAGTGAAACATTGTTCCTTTGCTTTTCCACCCCTGGACACAGTAAAAAAAAGCTACAATGTCACTATAAGATAAAAAAAGAAAAGGTCTCTGCTAGTGTCTAAGAAGACAGAGTGGAAAAAAGGCATGCATAGGTAGTGTAAACGTCTGGAAAACTAAAGAGATTAAGGAACATAGGCTTAATGAGGAGGGAACAATCCCTCCCCCACCCTCAAAGAAAAGGCAGGTGCTGGAAAATCACCCTATATAGGAGCCAGACAGTAAGGCTTCACATAGGGGAAGAACAAGAAATAGGAATAATTGATTAGGTCTTGCAGTGGCTGTAGTGTAGACTGAACATCAGCCCAGTCACATTGTCAAGCCATTGCAACCTAGACTGATCTGAAGTTGGCTTAAGAAATAACCAAGACAACAGGTTTAGGCTATGGTGCAGACTTGTCCTTATCTAAACATAATCAATTTTTTCTTTATCCAACATTCACATCATCACAAGGAAGTTTCAAGCATGGCACCCACCTGCAAGTACTGATACGCTAAATCTTGATGGCAGGATTTAGATTTCAACAGCGCTCTATCGATGGTAGCTGAAGCCTTTTGGCACATTTCTCGGGCATGGCTGAGTGTGAGAGTGGACCAGGACCCTCTTTTGATGTAGTTTGAGTCACTGCTGATGGGGATGTTGGTGCAAGTGGTGATCTTGAGGTCATTATTGCTTTTGGAGGATTTCAGCATATGTTCACTGATTGTGTTGTAAGCATGCATAAAGTATTTAGGCTGGCTGTGATCAGGCTGCCTGCCAAGAGTCATGAGGCCCATAGGGTTACGATAGTTGCAGGTGTCACTGTCCAGATTGTCATCTGAGCTCCACCAGCCTGATATATTGGATCTCGTCCTGCGTTTAGTCTCAGTGGTTTTTGCACGATCTTTACTCTTGCTTCTCCGATTTGGTTTTGAGTCCTCAGTGCCTTTCTTGCCATTCACACTGCCTTTAGAAGCACCTTCCAAGGATTGTGACTTAGCAAAAAGTTTTTGGACTGAATGAACCAAGTGCCGTATCCTCCCGGGGTTTTCATTCCGGTGTTTGGGATCTGAACTTCTCTGGAACTGGAGAGTGCTAAAGCCATCCCTGTGGATGGGCAGTTGTTTTTCAAATTGGTCTAGCAGGTTGGCAGGGAGTCTATTAATTTTGGTGGCTTGGGCATGACTTGGAAAGGGGTTCTCATCGGGAACCTCAAAGTGAGAGTTGTAATGAATACGTGGAAATGTACTGCTGTTAGAAATCTGGTTGTTGAGTGGAAGGAGGCAGTCACTGTGGAGAGAATTGGGTGTTGGAAACCGAGGGTCCATCGAATAGGAATCTGTGGGACTAAGAAGGTAAGGATTCCTATCTTGAGTGGCATAGAGAGAGTCTTGAGGAGAGTCCAGGTTATCAGATAGATGGCGGCTTCGGTTATCTCCTAACCCCTTCATGGTGCTGAGGTATCCTAGAGCATTGCTTCTGTAAGATGGCACAGGAGGATATGTCCACTTTGTTCCTTGTCACTGTAGCTTCACTGGGAGATTTTTCTACAGCCAAAAAAGATACAGAAAGAGTGGTTAAAAGATGGACAAATATGTTCTCAGGATCTATCTACAGAAATCTCTAATAAGCACTACAAATGAATGATAGAAATATTGAGAAACCAAGAGTCCTCAATTCAAATAGGACAATGGTTTAAGTTATTGCATTTGATAATCCATTCCCCTTTGAAAATCTCATAGAATATCTGCTTCACTTCACGGGCAATTCAGAAGAATTTCCAGCATACAAAGTTGACCTCATTTAAAAAATTCAGACTACTTATTTCTATCCCACCTTTATTTTTATGTTTGCAGGTGTTCTGATATAATATAAATTTACCTTAATTGACTGGGAGAATGAAAATTTATTGTTTACATCAAGCTATATAAAGCTATGGATTCAAAAGAATGAAAAATTCACACATTCTACATGAAAATTGCTGTATAGAAACTTACAAATGGAAAGCAGCTCTGGAGTTAGCCTAAATTGCCAGAGATTAACCTGCCTCATTATTGTTCAGTATAAGGAAGTATATTAGTGAAGACTGTGAAAAAAACTGCAAACCTTCAGTAGTTTGATTTATATCAAATTAAGACTAAAGCATGTAAACCAGGCATGTCAAACTGCCGGTCCACAAGCCAGATGCGTCAAGCTGAAACTGTGCCAGCAATGGGGAAAAAGTCACGATACATTGCGTGATGTCACGTGACATCACGAGTTTGACATGCCTAATGTAAACTATACATCAAAAACATTTGGAAGCAGTAGAACGCAACTTCTCAGATCTGTAAGTGTGCATCGCACACCACCCAGAGGTTACCATACGAGGACAAATCATGCCTTGACAAGATTGCTTGGAGGTGGGAGATACTTCTAATGTAATCTACCAGATCCCCTACCTGGATTGCCCCCGTGACTATGTAAGATAGATAGGGAGGAAGCTAACCACCTGATTGCAAGAACACAGAGTGGTCAAAAACAAGGAGACTT
>NW_015386851.1:377916-389872 GCF_001527695.2 Protobothrops mucrosquamatus | reverse complement strand
GTGTGCATCGCACACCACCCAGAGGTTACCATACGAGGACAAATCATGCCTTGACAAGATTGCTTGGAGGTGGGAGATACTTCTAATGTAATCTACCAGATCCCCTACCTGGATTGCCCCCGTGACTATGTAAGATAGATAGGGAGGAAGCTAACCACCTGATTGCAAGAACACAGAGTGGTCAAAAACAAGGAGACTTGAATTCATTGGTAGCGTCCCATTACAATGAACAAGGACATACATTCAATTTTGCAGTCACTAAGATTGTTGACCGAGCAGGTACAAAAATAGCCAGGAAAATAACGGAGGCCTGGAAACAGGCCCCTTGTCAGTCATCAGGAATGCTGATTTACCACCAGCTTATCAGGTACTTAGGAATCGAAGATTTGGCAGCACAAGGAAACAACAGCCAATGACTTAATAGCCAACCATCAACACCCCAATCAACAGCTAAAAAGCCACACACAAATAGGCACCCGATAAATACTATGCATAGTCTAGCCCAAAACACACATTCTGGTAGAAACAAGTTCCCTGAAGATTAGCTCCAGCACGAGTCCAAAAGCTTGGAAGACTAAATGTCTGGTCCTGCATGTAGATTTAATTCAGTCTTTCAAACTGAAATCAGCGGTGATAAACAAGATTTAGATTAATAATTACACTGGGAAAAATATAAATGAGATGAGTTTTTGTTTGTTCCTGACACTGTTAACAGATAATGTTTCGTTATAAATTTTGCAAACTTGAACAGTCTTGTATCACAGTTTTAATCACTGGACTATGAAAAATCTAAACCCTGAGAAGAGCTTTGCTTGTAGAAACTTGAAAATAAAGCTGTTTTTATTTGTGTGTGTATTGGCATACCAACTGCTCTGGGCTGACTCCTTTTCCATTATTAGAAGTGGAAAATCATTTGCATAGTATATTAGTCCATGCTGGCTAGCTTACAGAGGCATAAGAGTGAGATCCTTGGTGCTCTATTAGCTTTGTTGTTTTCTAGCAGACGTTTCATTATCAAACCAGGTAACATCATCAATGCTAGAAGGGAGTAGGGTTTGTGCTCATTTTATATACTAGTGGCTTCCCCTGTCAGTGATGGTGGGAGTGGTCTTGTCGGTTTCTTGATTAGATTAGTCTGTTGTTTACTGTTAACTTGTTTGTCTGAGTTGGTGGTTTTTTAATTGGGCTATTGTTTATTTCTTAATTGTAAGTCTAGTGTTTGATATTAATGTCTGCTCACCTGGGTGTTGATTATTGGTGAGGAAGTGTTTTGTACTCTTTGTTTCCTTTTTGGCTTTTTGATTGTCTTTTTTGAATGAAATGTATTATTTATCTCTATGTCATATGTTTGAATGACCTAATATAAATGAGGCATATGTTTTATGCAGACTTGCATATCAGGAAATGCTATTCTCTGCTCAGTAGTGGAAGTTGTTCCATCACCCATATTACCAGATAGGGGAATTTTTTTTTTTCTTCATGAGCCACATTGAAATGAATAAGAGGAGATCAAGAGCACAATGTGAACTGTTGGTATTTATTTCCAAAGATTTCTAAAGGAAGCCCTTGGAAATGTGACTGTATTTGTAGTCATCCTTTGCTATTTTTCTTGTCAGGACAAAAGTTAATGACAAGAGTTAAAAGATGAATTATTTGGTTTTGCCAATAGAATTTTGTGGCTGCTA
The DNA here is from genome assembly GCF_001527695.2 of Protobothrops mucrosquamatus. Taxonomy (NCBI): domain Eukaryota; kingdom Metazoa; phylum Chordata; class Lepidosauria; order Squamata; family Viperidae; genus Protobothrops; species Protobothrops mucrosquamatus. The sequence goes on along the minus strand of NW_015386851.1, from coordinate 388,187 downwards.
TCAGGCCACACCATTATCAAGGATCGACAAAGTTGGCTTCCTTCCCTACACAGCATAAAACACAGCACACAATTTAACATTAGGATTGTACAACTTATATTCTTGTAAGAGAAAGAACATTTATTTCAATTTTTAACATAACAGACTAAGCCATTAACAGTGGCAATGCAGGTAGCAGAGTTCTTCTTTAGATTGAACTAACTTTTTAAAGACTCAGAACTTTTATGGATGGGCTAGATCTGTTCAATGGATTAGCTTTCCAAGGTCACTTGGGAATTGCACCTGAGAGTATAAATCCAAGAAAAAACGAAGAAGAACAAGAAAGGCTGCCTGCATCATTATCTTCTCCTTGGCTCACTGAAGTTATCAGATAGCCATTTCTAAAAGTCTCTCTGAGCCAGACATATTTATGATTTTGTTTCTTGCTCGGCAATAGAAGTATGGAAGATAGATTGCAAAGCATTGGATAATCTCACTTGATCATAAATTGGGCTGGACTTCCCTTTAACAATAAAGTATCCCTAATCACCCTTTACAACAGCAATGGGTAATAAGTACCCTTTCTGGTATTCTTGAACTGCAGGTGCCCCTCTTTTTTATCATTACCCATGCTGGATAGATTATTTAACAATATGTAGGGAATTTAGTCATGCCCATTCCTTCTTTGAGTAGGCCAGATGGTTTTTTCCTACTTTTTCTCTATGAAAGCATTTAAATAGTTATTGTTAGAGTCGCTCTCACTTGGACAATGAATGCACAATAATGTGATTATGGACTGTCCTTGACTTAGTCCTCTTTAGAGCAGAATTTTCTGCTCTAATTTGATAATTTTTGGCAATTATGACTCAGATACAGTATTAACATCCATTAGGATAGAATCACAGGAAATATATTCTCTTCATGTACATCCCAGTATTTGTACATGAAAATACTGATGAATTAATTTGGATATCTCAATAGGTATGAGCAAGGGAACCTTCTTCAGTCTTCTGCTGCCCACATTTGTTCAGTTATATCCCTTCAGTTGGGGAGTGTTATACTAGGTATCAAAGCATCATAGAAATGATGCCTGTACTAAGTGTAGTATTGTACAGGACTACTTATTTATGCCTACTAGGCATAAGATAGTGACTCTAAATGGCTTGGAGACTGGCAATCTGAAGGATCACCTTTGGGACTATCAACCTGCCCATTTATCAGCATGATGCAATCCTTGAATCCTTCCCATTGCCAAAAGCTCACCTTTTTGGCACAGCAGGGACGATTTTCTTCCTATGGAATGTGTAATCTATGGGATATATATTGAATTTAATTGCATTATATTTATTCTGTTTTATTACTTGTATTTTAATTGCTATAAACAACCTCAAGTGTTAGATTTACAGTTGACTGTAAATGAAACCAATAAAATAAATACATATGTGACAAAGTTAATATTTTCTTCTTTATAAACCCTCTTTCTGTTCAAATAATTTAGCAATAAAGCATATCTGTCAATGTTACTCATTTTGGAACTCCTTAGGCTGGAAAGATTTTTTTTTTAAAAAATCTGGATGTCTCTCTCCCCCCCCCAGACATACACATGTCATGTTTTGAAACCCAAATGAGTGCTTTCCCTATGGAGCTGACAAAGAACATGTAACTGCAAAAGAGAATCTAGTGAGGCTGACCTTGCTATGGGCCAACATGCCGTAAAATGGGAAAAAAACATTCCCTTATGTGTGAATTCATAACACAATGTGTTAAACTCCCTGAGTGTCTGTCCAATTGAGTTGCATGACTGGGTAGAAAAGGGAATTTTATCCAGCAGCAGCTATAGTCTTTAAACTGAGCTTCCCAAGGGCATACATCACATGAATTTGAGTAAAGAAAAAAAAATCCAATATCTACAACGAACACAAGAATAAACCTTGATCAGCATAGGATGAAATACATGGTCAAGAAATGCTGTATCAGGAATGTAACAGGAAGCACAAGATAGAACACACTGAGGTTAGGCTAGGTATTTGCAACAATCATTTTTTTAGGAAGTGCTTAAAAGAAGGAACAGAACAGAAAGGGAATAACAGAGTTGGAAGGGACATTGGAGGTCTTCTAGTCCAACCCCCTGCTCAGGCAGAAAACCCTATACCATTTCAGACAAATGTTTGTCCAATCTCTTCTTAAAAACTTCCAATGTTGGAGTGTTTACAATTTCTGGAGACAAATTATTTCACTGATTAATTGTTCGGACTATCAGAAAATTTCTCCTTAGTTTCTAGGTTGCTTCTCTCCTTGATTAGTTTCCATCCATTGCTTCATGTCCTGCCTTCAGGTGCTTTGGAAAATAGCTTGACTCCCTCTTCTTTGTGGCAACCCCTGAGATATTGGATCACTGCTATCATGTCATCCATAGTCCTTCTTTTCATTTAAACTAGACATACCCAACTTCAGCAGCCGTCCTTTATATGCTTTAGCCTCCAGTCCACTAATCATCTTTGTTGCTCTTCTCTGTACTCTTTCTAGAGTCTCAACATCTTTTTTACATCGTGTTGACCAAGACTGTAAGTGGTATTCCAAGTGTGGCCTTACCAAGATATTGTAAAGCGGTATTAACCTTCATGTGATCTTGATTCTATCCCTCTGTTAATGCAGCCTAGCACTGTATTGGCTTTTTTGGCAGCTGCAGCACACTGCTGGCTCATATTTAGGTGATTGTCCACTAGGACTCCAAGATCCTTCTCACAGTTACTACTATTGAGGCTTATTGGAAATCCTGGAATGGACAAAAGACGGAATCTTTGAGGAGCACTGACAATGACCATGCATTAATAATGACAGGCATAGACTTAAGGCAACTTTTTTTGGGGGTGGAATTGGCATTATATGGTTCCAGACCATTCCCCTAAGCTGCTACCAAGGTAATTGGGAATTTTAGAAATGGTTGTCTCAATGTATCAGGAGACCACCTAGTTGAATTAAAGATTGGTGCTGCTAAATTTTGATTTTCAGTTTTCTGAATGCATTTTCCCCCAGCAAAAAAAAAGTGTTTGTTTTTCTCCCTCATTTTAGGGTGCTTTCAAATTACATCATTTTTGTCTTTTCCTCTTTTTTCTTGCTGGTCCAATTAGCTACACTATCAACCAAACATATAAGGAATGGTTGATTTTTAGATTTGATTTTAGATTTTATTAAATTTATACCCCGCCCTTCTCCCGGAGGACTCAGGGCGGCTTACAGCCAGTTTAAAACAGTGATACAATACAAAATTTAAAAAGATTAAAAATAACTATTTAAATTTGGCCGCTTCTACTAAAAATTTAATTTAAAACCCCTTTAAAATACCCCTAGGCCAGTCCTGCCTGCNAGTTGCGGTTTCAGTTGGGGCTTGGAATTTATTCTTATTTTATTTATTTATTAAAATGTTATGCCACCTATCTCCCCTATAAGTTGACCCTGGGTGGCTTACAAGTTATAAAACAAACGGAAAAATAATTAAAACATTAAAGACGTCTTTTCTATAGTTTCAGCTGAAAAGAATTCCAGAATGCGTAACATTAGATATAGTACTGCAACCACCATTCTTTCAAGGAATTGCAAATTTCTTTGGCTTTATTTGTGTTTAAACCTTTATTTTCTTCTCTGCAGAAAGGTGAGGAAGAGATCTTTCAAACTTGTTTATCTCCATGTTTATTGTTTTAATTTGTAAATGAAAGGTAGGTCACCTCCTCCACAGGCATCCTCCGCCCCCACAAACACACTTGATGGCTCATGGCAAGGAATTGCTAGAGTTGCAGTTCTTTGCTCCCTTTGCCTCTGTATAGTTGTGTATTGTTCTGTCCCCGTTCCGACCCACACACCCAAACAGCCAGCCGAGGGGTTAAAGACTTCTCCAGACACCACTTCACAGATAAGAAACTTGGCAGCAGCTCCGTAGCTGCCTGCCAAGACCTTTTATCTCCAAACACCCAGAAACAAAAACAATACCACAGCATGCTACTTTGCCAGAGATTCAGCTTTTGTCCGTCACAGAGATCCAAATGGCCACCACCACCCTTTTATAGCCTGTGGGGTGTGGTCCAGTGACTCAGCTTAATCTCTGGCACGTCTCTTTTTCTGCTGCACACGCTTGTCGCTCCTACGCTGGCGTGGATCCAGCCACAACTTCTCTTCCTCATTATCCGACACACCTGGCTCCTGGCCAATCTGAGACACACCGGGCTCCTGGCCAATCTCTGAACCACCTGGCTCCTGGTCAATCTCTTCTCCGTCGGAAGACACCGGAGGCATTGCCAAAGAGGAGGGTCCTGGAGAGGGAGGCCTAGCCATCTCCTCTCCTTCATGTTCGGAGCCTTCTTCCTCCGATAAGAGGGGCTCACAAGACGGAGCCACAACATGTATATTCTAGGGAACATGCATTTGCTTCCCTGAGAAATGCATTAGCTACTTCTCAACAGGAGAAAAATTCCGAAGTTCATACTTGCCTCAGCTTCTCTAAATTTGGTGAAACTGGCGAAGATTAAAAAGTCATCTAAATTGGCTTGGTAGCACACTGAGGACCAAATAGCAGAACCTTCTCAAGAGGAGAAGGCTAAAGAAAAGTGTGAGCTGCCAGCTTGACTCTTGCCCTTCTTTCCCTGTTCCAATTAACACTTTCCTCAAGTTGCTCAGCTTCTTTGCTTCAGCTGTTTCCATACTCTCACACTAGAAATCATGGCATGAGTAAGTACACTTGGCAGTGAGAAGGAGAAAATGAATTTACTGGCTTGTATTTCAATTCTTGTTAGTGCTTTGGGTGTCTCTGAACCCCCAAGGCCAGAGATAATTGAAAAAAATATTCCTATTATCTTCAATTTTCTGCTTCAGTCCCTTGGATTCTGTGTCAATATTTATTTCTGGTCTTTGCAAAAAGATCTGGTAATCTTTTTGTTACAGAATACCACTTTTTCACAATTCATGAAATTAAATATGGATTTTTTTTCTCCTTTCAAGTGTGTTATTCTTCCATAAAGCGGTGAGAGGTAGAATAAAACTAAAGTGGAAAAAAACCTGATGGAAGTAAAGCTTTCAGTACTTTGAAGTAAGTTTTGATCCAAGCATTGAGAATTGTAGGGATAATTTCACCTGATCACCAAACTTTCTAGATAACAACTTCCTTTTCTTTTTCTGTAGGTGAGAACAACTGTTGGATGGCCAATATGACTAGCAAGCACTCCAAGCATTTTACACCCTATCCTCAATCAACTATATTTCCTGCTGTAGTAGACAAATGGAGTAGGTCTGTATTTTCACCTAGCTTCTTATAAATAGGCACAAAAGATCAGAACCATCCATTAAGTTGCGGCTCAAAAGATTTATTCAAGCCTATACACAAGAATCTAGTCAACTAAAGTTCAACACTAAATTGGTGCCAGATAAAGGTCAACAGAATTGAAGAGAGGTTGGACTTGGACCATTTGTGGGAATGTAATGATTCTAAGCTGATAATGTGCTTAATTCTATCCCTCAGTTCTCCCTGGTCTTCTTGTATAAATATACTGTAATAGGGTCCATTTAATGGATGGATCTCAACCTCAATAGCCAGAACTTTCCAAAACTGCAACATTGTAAAGTTTCTTTTAAAAAAATGATTTTTATTTGAAATATTCAGAAGTCTCTGATATAACCACTCACTGCCTACATTAATGCTTGTACACGATCCTGAATCAGTTTTTCTGGTTTGAATATTTGGGTATAAACATCTGGTTGAAACCATGATGACAACTTGTGTACCATATCATTACTGAACAAATGACATATGCAGGTAGTCCTTGACTTATGACCACAATGGAGCCCCAAATTTATGTTGCTAATTAAGAAATGTATTGAGTTTTGTCCCATATTATGTCTTTTATTGCCATACTTGTTAAATGAACCCCTGCAGTTGTTAACTTAGTAACATGGTTGTTAAGTGAATCTGGCTTCCCCATTGACTTTGCTTATCAGAAGGTTGCAAAAGGTGATCACATAACCCGAGGCCACTGCAACCGTCATAAATATGAATCAGTTGCCAAACATCCAAATTTTGATTATGTGACCGTGCAGATGCTGCAATGGTCATAAGCATGAAAAATAGTCATAAATCACTTCTTTCAATACTGTTGAAATTCAAATGGTCACTAAATGAACTGTTGTAGGTCGAGGACTACCTGTACTGTATTATGTGCCTGATATCAGTCACATTACAATGTAGCAATATATCATTAGTGCAAATTTATGAAAACATCATGATGCAAACAAGACTTGTTTCTCCTTGTCATTCCATGAAGAAGAATGAGGAATCCATGACATCATGAAATGAATGCCACAATTTAAGTACCTTAGTTCAGTGCTTTTCAACCTTTTCACAGATTGTATCAATTTTAGGACATGGCAATATTTGAGTACCACCAGTCACCTAGCAAGGTGTCAAAAACTTGATGACCCCCCCCCCCAAAAGGAAAAAAGTGATAAAGCACAGATAGTCATCGACGTACAACAGTTTGCTTAGTGACTGTTACAATGGCACTGAAAAAAGTGACTTATGACCATTTTCACACTTATGACCATTGCAGCATCCCCAGAGTCACGTGATTTACATTCAGATGCTTGGCAACTGATTCATATTTATGATGGTCGTAATGTTTCAGGGTCAACCTTCTGACAAGCAGTCAATGGAGAAACCAGATTCACTTTAACAACCGTGTTACTAATTTAACAACTGCAGTGATTCACTTAACAAATGTGGCAAGATTCACTTAACAAGTGTGGCAAGAAAAGTTGTAAAATGGGACAAAACTCATTTAACAAATTTCTCACTTAGCAACATAAATTTTGGGCTCAATTGAGGACTATCTGTGCACCCACTTAACACACTTTTAATGGGAAACTTGTGCCTGTTTCTCTGACATTAATCTTTGCACTGTTCTATCCCCTTTTCTCCCTCTGCTTGTCTCAAAGAAGTCTCTCCTCTTCTCCGTCTGTCCATCCACTTCTCTTTTCCCCCAAAACATTCTCCTTTTATATCCTCTCCTCTGTCCCCCCTCCTCCTCTTCTCTTCAGTGCAACTCCAGCTGACTTCTCTCCCCCAGTCTGTGAGTTGTTCCCAGAAGTGCCAATCAGCTGAAGCCCTGCGCTGATCCTGGCGGTCAGCGGAGCCCCAGCAACACCGCAGCTCCACTGACTCTCCCACAGGCCTGTGCGGCGCTGGTGCTGCTTTAGCTCACCCCCCCCTGCTACACTTTTACATTTTGTTTACACTTTTTTACAGTGCTTTTCAACCCGTTGTATGCATACCACCTGCCAGGTGCTGAAGTAACACTGCCAACTAAGCACTGCCTTAGTTGAACATCATGATGCAGATTTGTAATGGTAGAGTTTGCATTATGAAGTCACTGCATAAATGTCTTTGTTTTGATGCAGTCTCACTTTGTTCCTGATACTGATGTTTCCTATTTTGCTGTTAAGCTTGCAATTGTCACATATATTTCCTCTATGGTGAATAAGGACTTGGAGAAATTATAGCATTTGAAAAATAGCCCATTTGAATGGTATTTTGTTTGAAAAAAGTAAGCAACTGTCCAGACAGTCTCCTTAATGTCATTTAAATGGCACACATTCAGATGCTCTTTAGAAAAGCTGCAGGAACTTCAAATGATAATTAATTTAGATTTTGACCTGTACCACTAACAGCATAAATATGACAGAAATAGTATAATTTTTAGTGGTAGATTCATCAGTAAATTAAGTTATTGCTGTAAAGGTATTTTGTAATGACATACTCAGAGAGAGAGAGAAATGGAGGAACCTTCAGTCTAAAAAAAATTTCTACTTTAGGACAAAAATCTATTTTATTGATCAGTCACTGCAAAATGCCTTAATTAGATATAGACATATATTGCCTTTTTCTCAAATCCACTGGACAGATCTAATTTTTCTGTTTTTCCCATTACCAGTATAGGTTTCACTGCTTCCTGGGTGAGGGCTGATCTCCTCCTTCTCTTCCCTGTCCCAGCCCATGGCCAATGCATCCTGCACACATTTCACAGCTTTGATTTAAAACTGTTTCCAACATGAGCCATCTTAAGCCCTTCAGAGTGGATGGTCTTCGGGGCTTTAGTCCATTCTAAAAACACCCCAGCTCCCATTGGGTATAGTTTTGGCACTCCTGTTGCTTGGACCGCACTCCTGTTGCTTGGACCGCCATTTCATCCTGGACTATTGGCCCATTAAGTCAGTGAAGTATCCTCAACTCTTGAAGCTCATGCTCCATTCAACACCCCCTCACCTCACGGACATCCTTTTGCTATCTGCCTAGGCATGCTTCCTTTGTTTTCCTCTCCCCTTCCCACAGTACTGGAAAGCTTCCCTTCACTCTTAAAAAAAAAATAAGTTCCAATATAAGTATGTTCCTGCTGTAGTTTGTTTCTATGAAGCTGAAGTACATTCCTTCCATTCTTTCTTGTGACAATATTTCTATGAGCCTACAGAGGAACTAGGAATAAAGAACCACCCAACCCCTAAGATTTTGACCACTGTATCATCATAATTGTGGAGGCACCATAAGGGAAAAAAGAAAGGATTTGTCAGATGAGATAATGTGAGAAGAAGGCATCCTTGTGTACAAATATTTGAAAAAACAAAACAAAAATATGCTGTCAGGCCCAAAACCAAGAATGATATGTGGTAATATTTCCAAGCTGATTTCTTTCTTGTCTCACACCTATAGATAAAATATCACCACATGGAAGACCCTACTGTCTGGTACTTGAAGGCCTGGGGTTGCAACAAACCAGATTGTGACTGCCTGGAAATATGGTGAAGACTTGGGGAATTCATCTAGGGACTGACACTTTTCTATAAGGATAGCACAACTGAATCAGGATAAACTGCTTTAAGAAGGAGATGAAGCAACTTGAGGTAGATCTTCATTTGGATTGTGTGTTAGTTTTGGACCAAGTGCATTAATGAGAGGGTACAGCTAGGTGATGTGTCAAACTTGTGATGTATTTTAGGAAAGTAATGGAAGGACAAGTATTGTGAGTTGTTTGGGTGTTTCATTGGGTGACAACTTGAATGTTGCAGCCATATGGCTGAATTCCTGCATGGGCGAGGTTGTGTATTAGTTCTGTTTTTGAAAGAATTTGATTGTGTAAGTCATCATAGGGGAGTTTGTTTGTGAAAATGGAAGCAGAGGAGAGTTACATCTAATTTGAAACCCCTCAGGAGAGGGTTATAGCTCATTTTTCAGGGAAGAGATGACAGGAAGCATTTGAGGTTGATCCCTAATTTCATCTCAGGAGTCTTATCATTAAGTCCCAGTAGGAAGATTGTTGGTAACTCTAGTCTTAAGATATTGCTGGTACATTAAGAGCTCTTTCTTCCATAACTTGGTTGTGGATAAGCGTGCAGTCCTGGTGTACATTATTGATATCTTGTTAGATGAAGGCAAGCCTGTGATCTGCCCCTCTGGGTTTCAATGTACCAACAGAGCTTCCCAGGGAGGGGGTGATGGCACAGATGTACAAAGATATCTTTGTACTCTGTTGAGCTGGAGGAAAAAGCTATGAATTGTGTACCAATTTTATTTATTTATGTTTTATATTTCTGAACCACCCATCTTCCTTTAAGGAAGATGTATATATAAAATTAGAATGTTAGAGTTAAAATGTTAGAATTAAAAAATTTAAACTTAAAAAAAGATTTAAAGAAGCAAGAATAATTAAACCCTATTAAAGATTAGCAAAGGGAAGATTCTCCATGGCACTAACCAACCCCACGATTGCATGCTCCTTTGGGCTCCTCACACAGGCTGCAGAGCCATATTTTAATCCCTTTTTGAAGGCCAGGAGAAGGCTCCCCCCACCTCCCAGGGAGACAATGTTCCAAGGGGAAGGGCAATGGTAGACCCTGCCAGTCAGAGTTCTTTAACTGATGGAGTCTGCAATGTACCTTCCTTGCTTGACTGGATGGGATGGGCGGATATGATGGGATGAAGCCAGTTCCATAGATAGTCTGTAGGACTTTATAGGATATAAACAACACCTTGAATTGGACCCAGAAGCAAACTGGCACCTAATGCAGCTCACAGAACAGAGATGTTACATGTGCCCTTCTTTGAGTACCCAATATAGCTTGCATGGCCGTATTTTGTACCAGCTGAAGCTTCTGGAAACTTTTCAAGGTTAGCCCCATGTAGACCATGTTGCAGTAGTCCAAACAGAGATGACCATGGTATGAGTGACTGAGCAGAGAGTCTCTCTCTCAAGGAAAGG
>NW_015386851.1:352750-377028 GCF_001527695.2 Protobothrops mucrosquamatus | reverse complement strand
CTACCTCATTTACTTGACCACGACTATTCAGTCACTGAATGAAAGTGCAAGTTTAATTTTGCATATGTGACAAGTAATTACTTTGGATAAGTGATTTAAACATGACTGGGCTGGCTTAATTTTTTGCAGAAAAAAATGGAGCACAAAAGGAATTAGTTATGCTTGAACAAACAATTCCCAACACATCTGACTAGGTATGGTAGGAATATACTGAACCATACCTACCCATAATTAATTACAGTACTGCTATTAATGTTTCTTTCTTACTGAGAATTGATGCTTGTTTTACTAAATCAGAATTGCCCCACTCCTAACTTGCCTTCATTTTCTCACCAAGAATTCCAACTGCCAACTTCCTTTACTTGGAATTTTCTCCCCTTCTCTTCCTGTCATGGAAAAGAACTCTAATCTCTTAGTGGCAGTTCACTTTTATTCTCTAGAAAGAAATCTGTACCAGCACAAGCATTTTCTCTCCAAATGGAATTCAAAGTGATGATTATTGCCTTTAAAACCTTAAATGGATTACAATTCAGTTATCTTTGGGGTTGCCTTCTCTCTGTGGCTTTTATCTAAAAATATCAGGAAGAGTGGCACCTTTTGAGATCTTTCCTTTAAGGAGACTATGGAAATGAGTAAAATAGCAATAGCAATAGCATTTATATACCCTTCATAGTGCATTACAGTACTCTCTACAGTACTTTGTAGAGTCACCATATTGCCCCCAACAGTCTGACAGTCCTCACTTTACACCTTGGAAAGGGTTTCCTACCTGAGCAGGGGGTTGGACTAGAAGACCTGCAAGATCCCTTTCAGCTCTGTTATTCTGTTACTGTATTCTAACTACTGTGCCACCAAAGTCATTAAACTCCAGTTATGCCAGAGACCCTTAGGAAGAGATGTGTGATGAGTGGAACATTCTTGCATTGGATTTTGGAAACTGTGGGCTGTTTATCGGAACACTGCTGTTTATTTTGCTGGATTTTTAAAAACTATTATTTTATTTTATTGTTCATGGGGGCTTATTTGTCTGTCTTCCTTATCGAGTGTTGTCCATTTTCCTTTTCTGTTGTGAACTACTTCATATTTTCTCACCAAATAAAAGATAGCAACTCTCTGCTCCAGTCCTCTGACTGCAATGCAAAATGCTCTTAGCTTCTGTTTTCTCAAATTGTTTTTAGGCAGGCAAACAAGGATGCCACAAGCATTGCAAATTACAGAGTACTATTCATTAATTTTTACTTTTAGTTCTTACAAAAGCTTTTATTTATTTTTTCTTCTTCTTTTAGGGCTCTCACATTAGTCAAGGATTTGAGTCTTAGAGAAAGAGAAAATGGTTAGACTTCCCCCCTGAATTCCCAAGGTGAACTCCTGTTAGCTTTTTCCTTGCTCAGTGAGTTTGCCCCCTGGAGACATTCTGCCTTATAATTCTCTCACAGACTCTGTTTATTCAGCAGGATCACCACAATAGGCAATCAGCAGTTTTTGGGACACACACCTTGCAATCAGCAGCTATTCAAGAAATAAACTTTTCAGCTTCACACTCAACACACAATCCATTAAAATACCCTGCTTCTGGGTTACTCTTCTTACTGCCTTCTGTTGAACTCTCTAAACTTTGCTTAATTCTTTCTGTTTGCTCACTCAGAGTCCATGATCCTTAGCGATTACAAACTTATCAGGGTCCAAAAGCAATGGGTGAAGTCGTGCACATCTCTCTCTCTAATATATATATGTATATGTATTTTCTTTTACCTTCTACATTTTGCCTCCAAATGTTTGGCATTCAGCATTATAATACAATCAGCATGCAATTGTTCATTTAAGCAGCTGCCTGTGTTAAAAGTCTCCTCTCCTGTTCTGCTCATCACTGCTAATGCTTGCTTCCATTTATAAAAGGCTGTAGGAACTGTGGGCAATAGTACACTCTCCAAACACATAATAATCTGTCCACAGCATGTTAGAAAGAAAAGAGGGAACACAGAGAAAGAGGGAATCGATGAGGGCATTAATCAGAATGTGGCTTAGAATTCATTGAGAAACTGATGTAAGAGAAAGACTCCAAACTAGAGGTATCACCTCTTGTGGCAAAAGTCAATGATAAATCGTGTCTGCCAAATGTTAATGTTTTCACTTTTGGAAATTCTTACCAGTAAATGTTTCAGAATATCAGCCATAATGTGATGAGTGAAAGTAGGTAAATATAATCATGTAGTATAGTGTAGTATTAATACACAATGTAATATGGTACAGTGTAGTATCCTATATTCCAAGCTAAGTATCTTATATTCCAACTTTATCAGTATGTATTGAAATTACAATTTCTTTGCTATCTGTGAGTTCAGAATTCTGAGGCGCATCATCCAAAGCGCATCACCCTACACTTTTTAGCCAAGATGGCTTCCCAAAGGTCTTCCCAATTAACCAGGGGTGAGGAACCATGGCCCTTTTATGTCTTGTGGACATCAACTCCCAGAATTCTTGAGCCATCCACAAATCATAAAGGGGCCAAGGTTCCCCATCTCTGCAAATAACATTCAATTACATACGAAATGTGTATCATGCAAACATACAGTCACAAATGTGGAATGAGGGGTAGGAGGAAGAAGCGGTTCTTTGCCAAATCGAAAATGATTTATGGAGGAACTGATTTAAGGAAGGAGAAAAGAAAGAAAGATTCAAAAGGGCAATAGTACTGAAAGCTCTCTGATTTGAGATTCTCTACTTTCTCTGCTCTGCTCAGCTCTTCCAATAACGCATGCAAACTTTGCATTGGACATAAGTGTATTGAACTGTTTCTTTGACAGAAACATGCATTAAAAAACCAAATTAAGGGAAAATTACTAAATAATTAAAAAATGTCAAAGTCCCAACCCTAGAAGGAAGTCATTCAGGAGAGCACCTGTTGGGAAGGGAATCATTGGGGATCTCACTGCTCTGAGATTTCTCCGCTATGTGAGGAACTGTTAAAACTATGTGAGGAAACAACACTGCCAAGCATTATTGCTGAAGTGCAGTAAAATTAGGCTGTGGAAACAACACAATTTAAGTTCATGTACTTTCCTCCTGACTCAAGGATGGGAGGAAAGCATTTTAATGTGGCTGTGAAGAAGAAGCATGTGGTTAGATTTGTAGGCCTATTCAGTCCAATGATCTGCAGGAATTTCAAGTCTATTGTCACCTCTTTTAACAATTCTTCATCTTTAAAATAATTTGGACTGGAGAATTGTTCAAATAGAGTACTCTTCTATGTAAAATAGGTGATGCCCAGATACCCTAACTTGGAACTGAATTAATACACTTTCAAAATTCTCCATAAAATCTGTTGGCAGTGAAATTATGAAGGTTATACCTCCAAATTTCTCCAGTGGGAAAATAAATTTCTCAAAGGTTTTGACTTAGTACTGCTACTGAAAAACTCAATTAAAGGAATTAGCACTTGGTATCTTTGGTTGGGATTTAAAGGATATGTGGGAAGCCATAGGGATTGTAGAGTTCTAGAGGGGATCATGCACAACTCTTGTCACTTTTAACTAAGTGCAAAAACATCACATTTCATCACTTCCCAAATTCATTTGCTTTTTGAAGTAATTCTGAAAGCAAATTCTCTGTTATCAGATTGAATGCAAATTAACATGGGGAATAATGCAGATTTTCTCTGCTTGAATTAATTGTCAGTGAACTATGAATTAATAGAGCAAGCTAGGTTTTATAAAGATTCATTGGGGTTTTGAGAAGGTTTCAGTGAGTGGGATTCCTAAAGAATATCAAGTTTCTTTGTAAGAATCTTCCTTCCAACTGTATCAGTTCACCTATGACCTCAAGAATGCTGTAGGATAAATGCTTTAATGCATTTACCTTTGTGTCAGGGATGAGCTACCTGCAAGTTCCATGCATGGACTCCTGTTTTGTAGCCCTCTACCCTACTCACTCCAAAATTACATCTCTGAAATTCAGGGCAAAATTCTGATGAAGAAATGAGCCATGGTTTCCTGGACTTGCTCATTTTTGATGATTAGCAAAACAAAACAGAAGTTCAAATATCTGATAGCTATAATATATCCAAGCCCATCAATAAACAAATTATAGTCTCAATTAAATCACTGATAGTCCCTGCTAAATCCCAGTCCCTTCTTACCTTTTTTATGCCACTGTTTATTTGCCCAACTGAATGTGATTTTCAGCTATCTAGAAAGTCTGACTCCCAGTCAGAAGTTTGTCTCTTGCCTTAAATGAAACAAGATCTGAAAATTATGGAATGTATATTATTTTGTATTAAACTCTGCTTAAGGAGATCTCATTCAAAATCTTTAGCATATGCCATTGCTGTATACTATGGAAAAAGAAGAAAATAATCAATTCTACATAGCATAGCCAAATTTAAAGCAGATTTCTCTCTCCCTCTCCCTCTCCCCCCCTCTCTCTGTGTGTGTAAAAGAAAAAATCCCAGGCACGAAGCTATTTATCATAATTTCTGACACTCCATGAATTTGTTTGTTGGCTTAAGAAAAAGCACTTGAATACACACAGTAAAGATATGAAACAGATATTAGGTGCTTTATAGAAGAGGCCAGATAGTCATAAGGAAGACAACTAGCTACTTCTTTCAGCCTCTGGAAAAACTCACCACAAAATGGGCAAACTTTAAATTGATGAGAAAGTAAAGTACGTTTGGTACCGCAGGCAATATTGTTACTTGAAACTTATAGCATCAGACTGTCTTCTTCATTTTGTTATGCTCTGATAGCTCCAAAGAACTCTTATGTTAACCAAAGCCACCGATCTGGTTGCCAATATGCATGATGCTCTATCCAGCAAAATCTTGTCACAATAGCTATGCCTTTTTGAAAGCAGCAAATGAAAATTTAGATATCAGCTGATTTCAATTCTGTAGGATTTGTGAAATCCTATTGATACAAACTGCAACCCTCACAAGCCTCTTGTTTTAATTCTGTAAGCATAGAATCACTATTCATGAGAAGGCGGAGGTGAAAATATTAGTGTTTTTCTGCCAGGAAGCTGTAAAATAATGATAGTTTTTATTACCTTGAATAAGGTAAATTGCATTAATAAATAGGCATGACTAAATTGAAAGACAATGGAGAATCAATTTCTGTAATCATTAAAACATAATTTGGATTGTTATTTCAGGCCTCGTGACTTCAAGTTACCAATCCTAATTAACCAGTTGCTACTATTCTGTTATGTACCCTATAGAAAGTTAAAAAAAATATCCCAATGTAGAAACCTCTATCTAATTCTACACTCACTACCCAGCATAAAAACAAACTATACTTTCCAACTTTTGCTCCTTGTGACCTGTTGTGCTCTGCCCACTGCTAGGAGTCTGATCCTAACCGGCTCAAGGTTGACTCAGCCTTCCACCCTTCCAAGGTTGGTAAAATGAGGAACCAGATTGTTGGGGGCAATAAGCTGATATTTGTAAACCTCTCAGATGGTGCTATATGGAGCGGTATATAAGTCCAAGTGCTATTACTATTGTGCCTTTCAGTCAGAATCCTGTCAAACATTGCGGTGTATATAACAAGCTTATACCGCTGTAGAATTAGGATTCACACTTGCTATTTTACCTTTCTGTTTTAACATTCCTCCATTTATGCTATTTACATCTGTAACCTTATCTTTTTTCAGTGTTCTCATAGTATTTATAGCTTTCATTTCATCACTTTTTTCTTGGACATTCACATCTTTAGATTTTGTTAGAGTTTATTTCTACACCATTCCACTCTCCTAAAAGCTTCTTTAGCCGTCTTCATTCACTTTGAAAACCATTTTTTTATTATTGTCAGAATCACTTTATTGAAAACAAAACTTACATAAAGAAGGACTTTAACTAGTTGGTTTGATTTAGGTCATGAGTTTTTAATTTCATTTTTTAATATATTCTGTAGTTTTAAACTAAAAACCCCAGTCAGAATCAAACCATGCATATTTTGGATGAGAAAATAAAATAACAGTAGTCCTGTATATATATTTTTCTTTGAAAGGTAGAAGACATGACTACCAAAGGAAATGGAAAAGATAATCTTGAGTAAGATCAGCTTGGCGATTCTGAAAGTAAGGTACCATAACTGTAGAAGCAACAGCAATACTAGGCTGGCTAGGGACCTTTGCCAACATGTTCTCTAGTAGCCCCTTGTTATTCTCTTGGTCCTCTAACTTTACTAGTGCCTGTAGAACTTCACTGAAAGTCATTCCAGCCACCATTGGAATGGTGGTGCTACCACAGCCTCATCTTTCCAGCCAAGTGAGGCAGATGCAGCCCCTTCCTTCTGCCTTTTATTATCTTTATTCCACTGTATAGATATGGAGGGAGAATCACAGTGGCAAAATACTTTCCACAACATCAGGAGGAGGAGAAAGAAGATGCCCATTAGTTACAGAGCATTCTTTGAGGTTTCTACAACTATCTAGCTTTGCTCAGCCCTGCTGCCTGCTGGTGTTTAGCTTCTGCAGAACACAGTGCTATACTGTATAGGTGCAACTTGGCCAATACCTAAAAAAACGTTTTGTCACCACCCAAAAGGAAATATTGAATGAGGACACATAGCTGTGATATCATCGGGAATAAAATATGGCTGTAGAAACTTCAACTTGAAATTTATCACCACCACCCACACCAAGCATTATGTTTTGTTGTATTTAGAAAAGAGCAAGCTCATTTACAGGGAGATACTGATCAACAGGGAGTATCTTAAAGAAGCCCTGTTATGAAATGCTTTGTTATAAATAGAAGGGTTTTTTTTCTCCTATTTTTGTCCCTGTGATTAGATTCTGAACCATTTGCATCATCATTAATGTAACACTCTAGAAACAGGCAACAGCTTCAACTGAATATGGTATTAAGCTAATTTGGGGAACCTTAGGAATCATGTGTGTAGGCAGATCTACGTCATACATGTCACAGTTGTAATTTTGCACTTTCAGATAGAAAGAATTGCCTCTTATGTGGCTGGTAAATCTTTGCTTCCTTCTTTGCTTATTTATTGATATAACACAAACCTGGCTTATCCATCTAAAATTAGGTGACTCAGATGTATGCATACAGATATAAATATGTAGAATCTATTATAATTGAGAAGAAACTTCAGTCAGATTAAAATGGATTAACACATTACATAGCATGAGGTCATCATTCAGAGTACTATATAAGATTGTGGACTGTATCGCTAGTGTATAACTGCAGGGGACAAAACCTTGGCATGTATTAAATTTGCATACTTTCTCCCTGATATACTATAACACCAAAATCACATAATCCTAGAGCCAGAAAGAGCCATTCAAGCCATCAAGTCCAGTTTCCAGTTTTATTTTCTGGAAAGAAACTTTCAAATATTGTTTTTTTTTCTCACGGAATCTGAAACAATAGAATCCAGAAACCTGCCATCTCATTTTACATATATACAAATATCCTAAAAAGGAGATAACTATCAAGATCTAATATAAAGGAAAAAAGAAAACAAAGAAAAAGCCAAAAATGTAAAAGGAATGATAAGAAATAGAAAGAAGTAAGTTTCCAATTTTCTCTATAGCAATTATAAGTACAAATACGAAATTACTTAACAAATGGCATTTTGGAAAATGATATAATTGCATATGGGAGAATACAATGGCTGTTGTGTAGTCTTTCTGTCTGTCTTTATGAGGATGGGAAATAATAGTCCATGCAACAAATCAAAATGGGAATAACAATGCTTGGAAGAGGGTTAAACATCTGGGTAGTACTGGTGGGGCAGAGGCAGGAGATGGAACCTACTGAGTTTTCCATTTCCGCTCAGATGCTATTGACAATGCACAGGAATAAAACCTGATATTGAAACACCAAATGTTCATTTCATTGTTAAACCCTATCATATAATAACCTACCATACCATACAATCTATTTCTAGCGATTACAGAGTGAACTGGGTTAATAAACAGTATTCCTTGTATTGAGCCACCACTGGATTTCTGATAGGGATATAAAACTGCTGGAGTTGCAGCCTGCAACACATGTTCACTTTTGTCTGCATGTGGCAACACTAAAAAAAACTGCTTGAAAAGTTGATTCTATAGCTCTACAAATGCATCATGCTATTCCTCCCAGTATAGGCCATATTACCTGTAGCACGAAAAAAGAAAAATGAGTCAAAATATATTAAGAAATCATAAAACAAAAATAAAATATAATTAAATCTAGTTTGCACCCAAACCAGTCACTCATCCTCTCTATGTGTTTATGATCTTTTCCTCCTTCTCACAATTAATATATTATCATTGTTCTTTAAAAATTTCCACTCTCTCTTTTTAATCAGTTTTCAGGATCTCATTGACTCCATCCAACCACAATTTTCTTGATCATTCCCTTTCACTCCTTTATACATTTCTTTGCAGGAGTAGACGCTTCACTCATTGTCTGTATATGATTCAACCTTCTCACTGGACTACTTACATATTGATTATTCACTTTCTCATTCAATCTACATTTACTGAACATTTATTCTCAACCCTTTCTCTTGTTTTAGTAAACAAACTTCTTCAATTGCCCTGCATTCAATTTACTTTTTACTGCATTCAATTTACTTTAACATACCCAACTTTCACTTCCATATAACTAAGTGGTTAGAAGGACATTCTTATGCACATATGCCTTTGCTTCTTTCAATGTTCATTTCTCACAATAGACTATGCACTATTCTCTGTCCACTTTATAGCAGCATTTGTATATCTTAAAAGTCCTCTCTATTTTTCCATCTTTAGTAAACATTCTACTAATGTACACAAATCCATCAACTTTCACATTTTGTGTAGAAGTTGCAATCATTTGCTCAATTTCCTTTTAAAACACAGCTATCTTAGAACATTTATTTTCATTTTTATACTCTTCATTGCATCATACAATCTATTTATGATTTGTAGAAATATTTTGGTTTTTCAGCCAATAACCATGTGGTACTTCTTGAATTAACCTCTCTGCCAGGAAAAGTAAAATTAGTGTGTATCAATTCAGGATATTTGATAACCAGTCCATTAGAATTTCTTAACGTTGTGGTGATATCTTTATCCTGTTTTATCACTGACAGGTCAGGCAGTTTATCAACACTGTAAAGGTAATACATTCCAGAAAAATGTCCTATATACTTTAATATCTAATCAAGGAGAAAATAAAGATAAAGGCTAGTAATTACTCCCCTGACAGATACATATTGCTTGACTAAGAAAGCTAAATGATTAACATGTGTTATGAAGATATCAAAGGACATTGCAGTGGGAACTAACTTCAAATTAGAGGGGTGGCTGGAAATGCATCCATCACTTAAGTATATAGTGAATTTTGATGTTTAAATCAGATATTCTGGGGCACAACAACAAAATAAAACTGGGAATGGTTCCTTAGCTGCTGCCATACTGTTTTATAGAGTAATCCTGTTCAAGAGGACTGCCTCCAATAACTGTCTTGGAAAATAATATGCTGGTGGTTTCAGCCATTGGCCAAGGATGGCACATGGGGCTATTCTCTAACAAATGGGCTTGGTTTTCATGATGCATTCTAACACAAGTTTCCCACCTACCTTGTAGTGTAGCATGTTCTGTGAATTCGGTCTGCACAATCAACTTATGTTTTAATTCATGCAAATCTAGGCAATGGAATTAATTCAGAAAACCAAGACTTAGTTAACCATGAGTTATCATAATATCTGAACACAGGTGGAATATTTTTGAAGTAGAGGTAAATGCCAGATTCGTCCATATACTATGCAGCATCTATCATCAATATAACTAGAAATGTTTCTTCTCCTCCAGGATCATTATTTTTCCTATCACATTTTGAAGAAAGAATTCATCCCTTTTGTGGATGAGTTTAAAACATAGGAAGCTTAAACTTAGCTTTCTTTTGTTGCGATTATGATCTTGGTCTTTCCTGTTTTCTTTCATTGGAGCCAATGTTACTTTTCCTCAACAATGTATCTCATTATTTCTAGAAATTATTTCTAGCGATAACATGAATAGAACTGTCTTGTATCTGAGAAAAAGTGGTTTCTTGCAGAAAATCCCTTTCTGTAGGTGGCATGAAGTTGACTATCATTCAAGCTTTTCTGTCACAATGGGCAATCCACTTCCTCATAAATTGTTCTGTTATTTGATCAATGGTTGAAAAGCTGCAAAATCCATCTTCTGGATGCAAAATTTCACCAATATTGACTTCCTTTTTATTGTTATTCTGTTTTTGAGGCTTCTGATAAGCTCACTAGACATCTCTGAAGGAGCAGAGCCAGCAATGTGGTGAGGCTGGCAGCCAGAGAGTGCTTTATGGCTGGCCAAGTCTCTCCAGATAAGGGTTATGCAGTTGTGGGCTATGGTCTCTCTTAACTGATTGTTTCCTGGGCATCAGGGGAGGGCAGGGATGATGGGCATCGGAGCAGGAGTAAAGGAGCCTCCTGGGTTCATGGAATAATGCTGAAGAAAAAGAAAAAGAAAAGAAACCAGTTCCAAATTGCAGAAAAAGCTCCAACTGTTTGACATTCCAGAAATTTTACCTTACAACGAGGCTGCTTGGTGGAAAAAGAGAAAGAGTGGGCAAATGGCATCTCCTCTGCGACTGGAGAAAAAGTGGAATTGCAAAATGAAGGAAGGAAAACAGTGAAAAAGGAATATGAATCTCAAATATCATGAGAGGGGGAAAACATTTTTATATAGGGATGGAGTAGAGAATTCACTTCAGGAAATGGGATTAGGAAGCTTAAGGCCATCCCTTTGCCCCATCTCCCAAGTTCATTCCCACATAACTTTACAGTAATGAAGTAGAGCTAAGGAGCCACACTTAGCTATGGAACAGACTTTCATGGATTTATTTCATATTCTACACTAGATTCTCCCATTCTTCCTCCTTCTAAAAATGCTAGAATGCTACAATTATTATTGCATCTAGGAGAATACCTGGTTGAAGAAGATTGTTTGTTTTAGGTTATGTGGATTCTCCAGAAGTTTTTAATCCCGGCTTCCATTAGCCTTTGCAATTGGAGACTCTGCTGGTGTGGATCCAGAGATTGTGGAAATATAATTGTTTAATTACATCTAAAAAGTACTAGGGTAGGAAAGCTGATTATGGTGAGAAATACAGAAAGAACTCCATACAACCTTGATTGCTTCTTATAGAGCAAAGTGATCTCTAGCTGGACTATGAGCTCATACACACAGCCCATTTGTTGTGCCATGAAAAACTCCATTAATCATTTACCAAGGGCATGTGCTCACAAGAGAATCTCCATCTCGTGGCCAGCATGCTGCTGAGACAGGATAAAGTTTGTGCTAAATTATTCTAACACAAAAATAATGTTTTTCATTTTTTGTTGGTACCAGACAGTCTAGCAGACCATCTCTGGTGCAGGGAAGAAGAACCACCCAAGGCTGCCAATCCGCTGCACTCCAATTGATCTTCCCATCAGGCACTTGACTCTGCATCACCATAGCCATTTGTTCAGTGGCTGTCTCTCTTGCAGGGCTATTTTCCAATTTTTGTGAAGTTTAAAAATGGAAATATCAACCTCACAAATGCAGGTCTTTCAAGAGACTGCTAATGTCATTGATACATATGATTTGACATTTTCTAAACTAATGAATTTACAGGACACATACATTCAATCCTGAATATGAGTGTTTATTCCATATGAACTTATGTCTACAGTACATGCATGCATACACAAACACAAAAAGTAAGTTCTGCAATGCAGTTTAAAATACTCTTTCCTTCTCATCTGATAAATGTGAGGTTCTTTGTTCCAGCAGCTGCATTCCTTGAGATTTGATTGCATTGTCAATAGAGTCAGCATGAATCCATTCCAGCTGCTGGAAATTTGGAAGCTACATCCCAGATCAGAAGGTTAAACTTCTATTCCGTTACCCACGAAGAGACAATGTTAGGAAAGCCATGTTTCAGGATGAATGGGTTGAAGAGAAAAGCTCCCCTCTCCCCCTTGCAATCTCCTTGCCAGAGAATTAGTTCTTTCTTTAATTTCAGAGTCTCTTCCATCTCTGCCTTTTGTTTCATGTCAACAGATTTTTCCCCACAAGGCTATGTTGTTTTTAAATGAAAAGGTGCAGGAAGTTTTCAGCAACTCCACTCCCCCACTTTCTCCTTGATCTTCAGATCTTCAGGCAATAAAACAGAATCCCATTTTAAGACAAAAGAAGGACATGCAAATTGGCAGACAAACAGACTAGGACACATGGGTTTACATAAACTAGACATTGTCTTACAGAAATAAAAGGAAGGTCAAAGTCCGGCCAATTATCTCATAGGGTGAATGGCTGAAGGGTGCGCTGAATCCAGCCTAGCACCACACAATCTTGATCTCTATATGGTACAATGAAGCCATTGGATGTCTTGGTGTGCTTCAATGTAGCAACTTGGAAAATAGTACCTAATTTTATCATGGGAATAATAGCCTGCCAATATTCCAGGAGATCGAGAGAGTTGTATTCTTATGGCAGGAAATTTGAAAAAAAAAATATTGAGCCTGACTGTCAAAAAAATCAAACAAAACCATAATTTCTAGCTGACTGTAAATGAACCCAGACTCCCCAATCCTGCCTTACCACATGCAGAGGAGTGATTGGCAGGTTGGGAGAGAGATGGAGTGGAACAGGGATTCTGTCAATCACTGGCCTGAAACTACCCGTGTTCCAATGTGTGCAGGCAGCCACATGACCAGCCCTGTTGCTAAGATGTAGCTATGGAGGCAATGTACTTTCCTCCTGATGCAAAGATGGGAATAAAATATATTATCATGGATATAAGGAACAGTCTTATATCTCAGTTATCTTCAGTAAGTGAGGCAAAGTGAATATTTTCACATTCAGTTTTCTCAGGTGAAAAAATATGAGGAAAACCTAATCAGTTCTTTGATTTCTTTTTTGTCAGTTGATGTTGCTGATCCTGCCATATGCCATCAAGCCCTTTTGTCTTAACACAGTTGGCTACTTGGAAAAGAATAAATAATTGCAGTGTGACTGAGGCTGTGGACTACAGGTGTTGAGAAAGCTGCAAAAGCAGATGGACTCTTCAAAACCAGAGGGAGAAAGGCAGAAAGGAAGAGAAGAGCCTATTTTAATGCAAGTATCCCTGGGACAAGATCCTTTGGGAAGAAAAACTACAAGAGCTGCACAATCTATTTGATTGCTCATAAATAAAAGTGTTCCTCTCCCACTGCCAAAATAATCCAGGAGATGTTATCTGTTAGCAAAAAGAATGTTAATATTCAAAGTAGGTCAAAGAGAATACATATATACACATACACACCCACATTCATACAGAAAAATGAATGATTTCAAGACATTGAACTTGCAAAGTTCTACTTAAAACATTAATATGTTGGATACAGAATTCTGTTCTTCATCATGATACTAAAACATGGATTATGATGTTACAATGCAACTCTGCCCTTTTACAATTACCCCAAAGTATGATGGGTGAAGTTTGTGAGGCATGTTTTGCCCCCCCTGCAGTTCTCAATAGATGACTTTGCTACAAATCTGGGGTGAGATGCTACTGAATGATCCTCAATGAGATAATTGGTGATGAGCATAGATTGTACCACTTTATGCATAATTTTGAGACTAGTCTGTTCTCATGGGCTGCCACAAAGAAGAGGGAGCCAAGCTATTCTCCAAAGCTCCTGAAGGCAGGACAAGAAGCAACGGATGGAAGCTAATCAAGGAGAGAAGCAACCTAGAACTAAGGAGAAACTTCCTGACAGTTAGAACAATTAACCAGTGGAACAACCTGCCTCCAGAAGCGGTGAATGCTCCAACCCTGAAAATCTTTAAGAAGAGACTGGACAGCCATTTTTCTGAAATGGTATAGGGTTTCCTGCCTGAGCAGGGGGTTGGACTAGATTACTTCCAAGGTCCCTTCCAACTTTTTATTATTATTATTATTATTATTATTATTATTATTATTATTATTATTATTATTATTATTATTATTATTATTATTATTATTATTATTATTATTATTATTATTATTACTGGGATATCTTATCCCCATTACATCAGCCCATCCCACCCAGAAAACATACATTATCTCCCCATTACATTGGCCCATCCCACCAGTCAGGCAGTGAAAGTGGATTACAGACCCTAAAGTTAAAGAATTTTGACTGGTGTGGTTCAGAAAGAAAGCTTTCTCTGAAGTGGCCCTGCCCTTTGGAATATTCTCACATCCCCTAAGAGATGAGGTAGACCTACTTTCCTGACCATTCAGAAGGGTCTGAAGACCTGATTTTGTGACTTACTTGGGGGTCACAGGGAAGCATGAAACTTTGGGGTTGGTTGGCACTTTGAAGGCCCCCCTCCCTTTATAATTATTTTTATTTCTGTTTCTAACTGCCTCCTACTGAAATATAATATTAATATGGTTTCTTTGTTTTTATGTTTGAATGGTATACTGCCCAGAGTTGCTCTGTGAGGGAGATGGGTAATCTCCAAATTTATTATAGGTAAATAAAAATAAATATATTGAGGATGGAACTGTATGTAAGGTTGGAGTATTAAGGTCGAAGCTATAAATTGTAGTTTACAGTTTACAACTTGATTTACAAATCTTGACTTACAAGCTACGAACTTTGATTCATCTATTTTTCCAAGTCCAAAGCGAACAGATTATGCTATAGCTTAATGTCATGGGGAAATTTCTGCCTGAAAAATCAACATTCTGTATAGCCACACTGCAGCATTCTCCTCCTAGATATAGAATAGTGGTATTTATTTGTAGCATTGAAACAAAAAAAATATCTGATTTTTGAGCTTGATTCCTGGTGATTACATGGACATATCCATATAGTTTTCTTGGCAAAAATATGAAATTGGTTTGCTATATGATGCAACTGATCATGATAGTAATGAATATGTTCAACTATCTCCTTGACAATAGTATGACTGATTCCCCCACCGATTGTGATTCAATAACTGTTGATGGGGGAAAAGAAATCTCCACTCATTATAGAAAGAACTGAGAGGAAGAAACTGGGAAAAATGTTGCTTTCTGATGAGAAGAAGACAGTTCTATCAGAGAATCAATAAAGCTTCATTCTCAAGATGGCCCAGAAAAAAAAAGAGAAAAGCAATGTATTTGGGGGCAGAGGGAGAGTGGGTTGTGAATAAAGCTTTTTGAATGGTGATAAGGCCTGCCCTCTTACTGCATCTTCTTCACAGCCAAAAAGAAAGGAAAAATGAACAGTTTGGCATTTGAAAGGCACCAGGTACCTGCTCTCTAAAAGATGGCTCTGGTATCATCAAACTGTTCATGACAGTTGCCATAGTTTTCTTCTTTGTACTGTCAATAGTCTGTTGGCAATCATATTTGCTATTTGGTGGCCATCTGGTTTTATTATGGAGATTGAACATCTTGGTATTTTGGTGACAGGACATCAGGATACTATATTCAGTTTTCCCATGGCTTACAATGAAACTCTATATATGGAGTTTGAAGCTTTCATTTCCCATTAAGAAACAACCCAGCTCCATACAGACTTTATAAAAGGTATTTCTATTTTATTTTCATACTGAAAAAATTATCTTAGGTTTTTGTCTACTATTTTTCATTCAGTTTGATAAAAGAGAATATTCTTCTGAAGTTTTTTTCAAAGAAAAAGAATTTAGAAGAAATGTTCATTTGTAAATTATGGTAGCTTGTACTTTTTGATTTGTGAGATAGGAAAGGAGAAGGTGTGCATGGGAAAAAAATGGATAAATTTTCACACTACAATATTTTCTGTAAACTGATCAACTACTTATAGGGAAGAAAATGTGAAGGAGTTTAGTAGAACCTTTTCAGAAAGACCTGGTAGCTACATGTGTTGACATACAGGGAGACAGGACCCATCAATTCAAAGCTCTTTTTTGTTTGGAATGACATGGAGATCACTACAATAACAATGAGAACCCAGGGATAATTCAATCCAGGGTTTTTTTTTTGTCACTGAGTGCCTTTTAAATGTGCCAAGCAATAAGACTCAACATTTGAATCCAACTGTCTGAAAACAATGGAATTTGTTGTCTAACAAAACTAGAAGGCACCGGTTTGGGGAAGGTTGAGATAGTAGCTTGCAAATCTGAGAACTACTTTAACAGTTTTATAGCAGCCTATGATTTTTCAGGATTGTTGGATATATTTGGGATTGCTGTTTTGCCACTTCTGATCATTTAGATAATTTTTAAAAAAAATTAAAATTGAAATCCACATTTAGATAATATTAAGGTTTTTGTATAAACAGAAGGGTCCAACCTTAGCAACTTTAAGACCTGTGGATGTCAACTCCCAGAGTTCCCCAGCCTGCCATGCTGTGTTAAAACATTATTTATGCTGCTCATTTATTAATAATTATTGGAATTGTTACAAGTATTTTTTTATGTTTTCAAATCTCTTCTTGTAAGTGTTAATTGTATTCAGGTATTCTAGAAATGACTTAAGTCCCAGCTCTTCCCATTGGCTGTTTGTGGAGGGTGAGAACTGACATAATTTGAACATGGCTTCTACCAGTTGGCTATGCTGATGTCTTCTATATATTTTAGAATTTCTGGCTGGGAATTAGGAAAGCTGCAAACTTAAAATATCTGATGGGGAAGGGCCATTTAAACAAAGGAACAACCAGCTTATTGATGTGTAACCTATATTTGCAACATAATCCCTTCCCTCTGCTTCAATCATCTGTGATTAGAATGGCAAAATGACTGATGTGCTCTATTAAAACACAACAAATCAATTTTTAAAAATTATGGGTTGGAGTAGAATTAAAAACAAAGAACTAAACAGATAATCAGCACTTATGCATTAGCAAGTGAAATGGAATATTAATCTATTTCTTATTAAAGGGGCAGGTGGTTACTCTTTCAAAAATTCATGCCTGAGCTACTCATTACAAAGATTCATTCCCTATTGAAGTCATTATAGAGGAGAAATAATTGAGTGACACAATCTGTAAGATAATTTCTCCTACTTATCAGACTGTATAACAAACAAAACCAAGATTTTCTTTTAAAGTGCTATGAAAGATCTGTGCTTGCAACACATTCAAATACTGTGGGACATTCTTTGTACCAAACTAGGTCAGTAATCAACAAGATGTTGCTATAGCAATTCCCATATTTTATCATTTTTCCTCTTTGCAATTTGCACGGATTTCAGAATGCATCCAACTATTATCTAGTTCTCGATGTTCAACTTTTCTTGAACCCCTTTTTAGTTGCACTTTGTGCTGCCAATCCTTACAAAGTAACAATAGGGAATGCTGTGGTTGGTGAAATTTGGACATTCTCTATCAGGGGTGAGCAGATGTTTAAAGGAACACTTCATTTTAAATTTGAGTGATTTGTCCTTTCATCATGCTTCCACAAAGCAAAAAAAGTGCTCTGCTGCTAATCAATGGACCAGAGTAGCCATGTCATTTCAATTTGCTTAGCAACAGTGATCTCCATGCATGCACATGACAGATATAGAGCAGAAGAGGCAAATTAACCCCTCCCCTCAACTTTTCATCAAGGGGGAAGAATGTACCTCTATGAGAAATACCCTGCCAAAGCCTGCTTTTTAACCCGTTCTTAGATGAAAAAAAAAAAATCAAGCTAGGTTATTTTCTAATAATCTTTGATGAAGATGTCTTGGTACCAGAAGATGGGCATCCCAGTCTGCTGTTGGAGAAGAGCCCAAGGGCTCGTCTGCACATCCTGCAGCTCATGAGCTCTTTCTTAAAGAAAATAGCCCTGATTTAGTACTAATCCTTTCCGCAGCTCACTTCAAAGGCCACCTCAGTCCATTTTTCCTTGCTTCACATCAAAAGTGGTGCTTTCTGACCTCTGCCAAGAAAAGTGGACTGTGTATTCATCCTGTACTTTATTTTGTTGGAGGCCAGTGCCTCTGTTCCTGTTGTGACACCCCTTCCCTCAAGTTAATAGTTATTCCTAAAGCAATCCTTCAGAGGACTGCCATGTTTATTTTCCCCTTGTTTCACTGAAATAATGAATAAATGATAATGATGAGGGTTTGCTTGTTTCAATAGACCATTTTTAAAATAAGGTTCACCAGCAGATTGGTGAGAGGCCTATTGAGACATCATGGCTGCCAAAGCTGAAGAATGAATTCAAATCTGGACATAAACTGGCTTAAGCCTGCACTACGGAAGAGCCTGCACCCTGTTTCTTCAGACTTCAACTTTCACTTCCATAATGTGTCACAGGGAAAATAGTTCCTTGCATGGTTCCAATATTTGCAGGTATAGACATATTGTGGCATCTGAATATAATTTCCAGAGCCATCATTGCTAATCTACCAAGTGCTTGTGACATATATCTTCATATCTCTGCTGGTTCATTTACTGTTCATAGTCAGGCCTAAAAGGCAAAAACCTATCCACTTCTTCAATACCTTCATTGTCTATTCTAAGGCTGCGTGTTCTATTGGTGGTCATTAGTTTGGTCTCCTTTATAATTAATGATAATCCCATCCCCCCCCCTTAACTGTCATTACTTGCAGGTCATTTGCATTTTCAACTATTACAGGAATGTCATTATCATAATACAAGTAAGGTTTCTTCCTCCAAATTTAAAATCACACAGCTTTTCTTTGAATTCAGCTTCTTTCAATCTATATTCCACATATAAATTGAATAAATAAAGGGAGAATACATAGCCTTATCTCACTGCTTTGCCAACATGGAGTCAGTCCGTCACCCTGTTCTGTCTGGACTGTGGTTTTCTGATCTGGGCTTAGATTTCACATAAAGATCCTGGCATGTACGGAGACTCACTTTTTCCTAAGGACATTGCATAGCATGATATAGTCAACACAACTGAAGCTTTTTCTATAATCAGGGAAGCACATGTGGATTTCTTTTTAGTATTCTGCAGCTTTCTCACTGTTACAGCTTGTATCAGCAGTAATGTTTCATGCTCCTTGACCTTTTCTAAAGCTGGCTTGAAGACATGGCATCTCCCTTTTCCTGTTGTCTACCACAGTGTTATTTACAACTGTGATATTATTCATATTCTTTTGTGACTGTCCCAGTGTATCCAGAACACTAAGGCCAACCTGAAACCATCTAATTTATGTTCTCTTTGAAACTGAGTGCCATCTCCAAACCCAGAATATAACTTGGCTAAAAAAAATAGCTTGTGCATTTAAGAAGTTTATGTGTTGTAACTTTTCCTGATAAATTATGGGATGGTGGTTGTAGAAAAACAAGACACTTTTTAATTAGAGATGCCAAGGACTGAATCCAAGCTCCTCTGCATGCAAATTGTGTTCACCACTAAATTACAATTCTGTCCCAAAAGTTTAGCAGAAATAGCTAAAAACACAGACCTGGGTCATAGTTTATCTTTCACATTTCCCTTCTCAGATGCAATTCTTTTTCAGGGCTGAGTTATATTCTGGTCTCTTTGGATTCTAAGCCCAGATCTCATGAAGACCCAGGATTTCAAGACAAAAAAAAGCCTTAACATTTAAATTTTATCAGTGTAATGTGCTTCATATGCAACTGCAATGAAATAGCAATTAAAATATTTTAAATGAAATTAAATATTGGAAAGGATGGAAACTGTAGTTGAGGGTGAATATTGGTAGTATCTTTTTCATATCCTATCAGTGTTTCTCAATCTCAGTAATTTTAAGATGTATGGACTTCAATATGTATAGATTTCAACATGCTGGCTGGGGAATTTTGGGGACTGAAATCTACACCTCAGTTGCTGAGGTTGAGAAACACTGCATTCCACTCATACACAGCCTCTTTTAACAGGCTTATTGGTGCATTCAGAATTACTTGTAGTTTTCAAAAGGTACTGTAGGTCTTCCTGTAGTGCATTCGAATGCTTCCGATGTGATGTAACCAAAGTAATATTCCCATAGTTGCTTTGCTTAGTTCTCCTCTTGTCCCAGAGCTTGAGAAAATAATGTTATCTTAAATCTTTCTGTTCCGATTGCATATCCTTATTGTTCAGAACAGAAATGAACATAATATTTCTCAAATGCTACAATGCAGAGGAGTTATAGCTGTGGTTGCAGCTGCCTTGCAATGCTTGGATCATCCATTCTGCAACCTATCCAGACTATCTCCACTTTCAGTCTCTTGAGACTGAATTAATGGGACTTTTGGGGAAGACATTATTCTGGACCTATTAGTCTATCTTCAAATAAAAGTAGACTTTCAATCCAATCCTCTTGAAATAAGTGTAGTTTGTCTGTTTTTCTTTTCAACTTGGCATTTTATTGCTTAGTAATTCAATTTGGAATACAAATTATTTCCCATTGCCAAAATAATTATAATTTGTTATACTTCTTTATTTTTCTGAAATAAATTATTTGACTGCTTCAGTTCCAAGTTTTGTATCAATTGTTAATTGGAAGCGTGTTAATTGTGTTACACACTTGTTACACACAAAAGTGTAAATCGGAAAACAAATACCTATATGAAATAAAGTTGAATTCTTCAAAATGCACTTTCAGCCTTTGTTTAAAGATCCCTTAATGAAAATGGATTAGGAGGCAGTTTACATTTTGAACCATGGTCTCAAGTATATTTGGTAACAAACAAATATGCTGAGTTCCAATTTCTGATATGCTTTTTTGTTGTTGTTATATAGGAAAATTTAATTTGCTCTCTGGTTCAATGCACATTATTCCTAAAGGGTGAAAATGTCCTCACATCAGCAGTATTTCTTCTGTTGAGTCATTGTATTTCTGCTTATATTAGAGAAAGTGTTTCATTTCCATATTCTGTTATCTATATTATATATTTGTTCATTAATAAAGAATATTCAGGAACAATTTAGCAATTCAGAAACAATAACAAATAAGGTTTTCAGTGGGGAGGAAACTATCACTTAAGAGAAGTAGACCATGTATTTAAGCAGTTGAATTAATTCAGAACTCCATTTCCTGACTTTATATGAAGATATTCTAATGACTGGATGGATTATATTTAAAAAACATATTTAACCTAATTAATAGGTTAAATACATTGAACCTTCAAGTGGTCAGGTATCCATTATATTTCAAACTACAGTCTAACTAATCAAGCTTAAAAGAAATCAAGTGCATGTAGATATGACTATTTGGTTTGTATCTAACCTGGTTAAGCATGCTATATAAACACAGCTATGATATTTTACCAATGGAAATAAAAGCAGACAATATGTGACACAGTAAATGGCAAACCAGGCAAATGAACATTCTGACTGGATTCATACATCCAAAGCTTAATATGGGTAAATTTTTCTTTGTGTTTTCATCTGGATATGACATCAGAGCTTGTGGGTGTCAGTTCAGTCACCTGAGTTCTGAACCCATGCCCCTTTGGGTTGGTTAAGGTTTCTAGGGAGGTGGGAAGGGGTGATGCTGCCTGCTTTGATAAAAAGCTTGTGATGTGACCCTTCTCAAAAGGCCCTCCTTGGTTCCAACAGTGTTAGACAACTTTTGTTCAATCTCTAACCTTACTTCTTTAGCACTCAATCTTAGCTATGGACAAACCATATTATCTACCCATGCTTGTGGGTGATCTCTGGAGGACTTCAGAAGGGAAAGATGCAACCATCCAGGTCCTCTGAATTTCTCAGTGGTATCTTTCTGA
Source organism: Protobothrops mucrosquamatus (assembly GCF_001527695.2). Classification (NCBI taxonomy): domain Eukaryota; kingdom Metazoa; phylum Chordata; class Lepidosauria; order Squamata; family Viperidae; genus Protobothrops; species Protobothrops mucrosquamatus. Next base: position 355,408 of record NW_015386851.1, on the reverse strand, counting down.
ACTGGCTTTGGGAATTGGATGTAGGGGACACTGGTCTACAGTACTCCTTCCTCCATGGTTGGTTCCAATTGGTGATGGTGTGGAGAGTCCAACCCTACTTCTCTCTTGTGTAGGATGACTTAGGTTTCAAATCCTCACTACTCCTCTTTAACATCTATCTGAAAGACACAGAATGTGATACTATGAGCAGGCTGATTTTATAGCCTAATTTATGAATATAGACAACTGAGTTATTCAATAAAACATAATTAAACAAACTATGGCTTAGTGTCATCCATGAACTAAGTCACTGAAGGTTCCCAATAAAATCCAACAAATGTTATTTTTGAATGTCCATTTTATGTGATATCATTTCCACAGATGGAGAGAAATAAAACTTTAGAAAAAAAATCTAAATAAAATTAAATGTAACAGAATCCTGTGGAGTGGACATGACCTGAAGATAGTGGGAGACTTGGAACCTGGCTAGATATAGAGACAAAAGACTATTTGCAATGAAATAATATAACACTGTTAAAAATAATACCATTTGCATTTATTGCAGACATTTATGAATAGCGCTCTTCAATATAAATCACAAATACTTATTGAGAAGTTCCCAGTTTTCTTAAAGAGGACACCAAAACATATTGATGAATGCACTGTTATCCTTTTCCAACATTGCCAGTACCCTTCAACAGAACTCCTCAAATGTATCCCTCCTGTTTTTACTCTCAGTGGACAACTGTACCAGAGTCTATATTCATTTCTGCTAGTAGAATCCTTCAGCAGCATTTCTCTCAGCAATCATTGCTACTATTACAGATCATCTACTAGTAAGACAACCATTGGTTCCCATTAATATGACAAAGATTAATTATTGATAACATGGTCATCTATCATTAAGACTACCAACTTCCTTTAGAGAAATTATGATCGTCCATCACTAATGTTTCTATATCTTTCTTGAACATTTTAGCATCTTTTATCAGGAGTATGGATCACTAGTGTCCATCAACACTGCCACTGCCACCTATCTCTTGTACCACCCACATCTGTCACTAACACAGCATGCATCCATCAGTAATACTACCAGAATCCATCACCAGCTCAGTTAGAAGATAAATGCCAAAGCCCTCCAGTGTTCTGTCACAATAGGATCTCACATCAATACAGCTAGTAGCATTCAGCTGAATTGGAAAGAGCAAGAACCCAGGGCTTCATAGCTCTGTTCACCTTGTAAATTTCTTAATTTAAAATGCTCAGCAGAAAGACTAGAGCACGGATGTCAAACTCGATCGCATCATGTGTTGTATCGTGATGTATTGGGACTTTTTTTGCCTTTGTGGAGTCAAGGTGGGCGTGGCCTGCTCGTGAAATATCAAGCCTGCGGGCCGCCAGTTTGACACCCCTGGACTAGAGGAACATGAGTATTATTTGCAAGTTTTCTTTTCTCTTTGCAGTAACCCAAATGTGGCTAAGCCTTAATTAATAATAATACAGTGATGCCTATTAGCAATTGTATTAGCTGTCAGACTACACGGTTTTCTCAAGCTCTACTCCAGAGTACTTACTGTAGTTGCTTGCTAGATTCAGTTTGGACAGAATGAATAAATTTAATACATGAAAGTGTTTGAGCTTGAGGCTGTCAGTTCAGCCATCTGGGTTCTGGACCTATGACCCTCCTGGTTGGCTAAGGTCTGCAGGGAGGTGGTATATGGTTGAGTCCAAGAGATGTGCATCCTTAAGAATTCTTAGGTCTCATTTATTATTCCTGAGTGAGAAATTCTCCCACATTTTTTCCTATCAGTTTACATTCAGTTTGATGAAAGAGAATTTGTTTTAAAAAATCATTAGAATAGTATATAATTATACAATCATAATGGTTGGAATGTGGCATCCTTGCACTTAGTTGCACAAGACATCAATTAAAGAGAGAATGTCTAGCCTTTCGTTATACAATTAACTTTGCAGAATCCTGCAACTTCTCTGGTTTCTCCTACTTTCATTCAATCCCAAGGAATGGCATCAGGAGGAAGTTTTTCCATGGAGCTGTTCCAGGGTTATATTACTGGTAAAGATAACTTCCTTGAGAAACTTAGATAAGTTATCCTTTTGCTAAAGAAATTGAGATACCATTTAATGCCCATCTCTGATTAACTCAGGAAAATGCCATCACTTAATCTATATTTATTTTTAATTTTTAGGATTGATTGCTTATGTGCCATCAGATCAGTATTGATTTTTAACGACCATATGGATAGATCTTTTTCAGAATGATCTGTCTCCATCCTGACCCTTCAAGTCTCCCAGCAGTGCATCCATCATTATTATAATTGAATCCATCCATTTTGCTGTTGATTTTTTTTTCCCTCACAACCATTTCCAGGATTGTGAACTTCTTAAGGAACTGGGTTCTTTGCATAATGTGTCCAAATATGATAATTTGAGCTTTTTCATTTATGCCTTAAGTGAGAATATCGGTATATCTTTCCCAAAAGTTTCATTGCTATTCAACCAAGTGCTGGTTTGAGGTATATTTTTTGTTTGCTGGTTCCTTTACTGTATATCTTCAATCCTAAAAGGCAGAAGTTACCCACTACTTCAGTATCAACATTAACATGGTTGGTTGCTATACCTATTGTCAATTGGTCATCCTTATTGTTTAATCTATTCTCT
>NW_015386851.1:343340-352650 GCF_001527695.2 Protobothrops mucrosquamatus | reverse complement strand
TGCTGATTTGGAACCAGTCTCTTTCATGATTTGTGTCTGGATTGGGGTTTCCTGTTTTGTATGTAGGTTTTTCATGTAGACAAAGAGATATTCTGAAATTCCCATTTTTTTGCTTTCCATATTTCTATAGATATTTCATCTATATCTTTGGCTTTCTCATTAGTAATGAGTAGAGTGATACTCTTTCTTTGATCTTCTTTGTATTGGATATTATGATATTACTAATTTGAGGTTGGAAACCTCTCTGCTCAGAGATCTTTTGGAAGACTTTTTAAATATATGTATACATATTTTGTTTCAATATAGTAAAATATACAAAAAAAACAACAACAAAGATAAAAATAAAAAATAGAAAAATTAAGATTTTTTTTTAAAAAATAACAAAACAAAAATAGCAAAATAAAGCATTCCACTCTTCTTTCTATCAAAGAATTACCACCTTAAACCCTTTTCCCAACACCTTCATCACATTTTTAATCACCAAATCCCAATATTTTTTCCCTTTTTGCAACAAAAAGTCTGTGGGACTAGGGCAGAAAATTAACTGGAAAGAAAGTACCTACGTTAACTTATTAAAACATTTTTTATTTATTTAGTGGCAACATTGAGTACCAACTCGAAGTATAGGCTGAAGTATTCTGAGAGAAGAGCCAAATCATTATTGTATTAAACAGAAATAGCCAGAGTACAATAAATCAATTGTATTGTCCAAAGTCAATAACCAGCAACCAAACAAATCTCTTTCTTTGCTTGCCCTATCTGTAAAGTGCTTGCTTGGCCTTGATTTTCTTAGACATATAAATGATCTTTTTTTCTTGGTATAGATATTGTAGACAGCACAAGCCTCTGGGATTTATGCATTCCTGGTAGGAGTAGGAGACCTTGGGGAGATTTAACTTGTCTTTGCCTTGTCCACTCTGTTATCTATTTTGCTCAGTAGAGAAGAGCAACAAAAATCTTCATACAGCTCTCAAACTAAAGTGACTATTACTGGGAAGATACAGAGTTTCAGGGTAGCTCTATTTCAACATTTACTCAGAGAAGGTAGAGAAGGAACAAAAGTCAGATTAATGATAGAGGATCCTGTAGCAAACAGCAGATATCAAATGCTTGCTAGTCAGCTGCAAGGTTGTAGCTCTGTTGAGGTCTAAGATAGCTCAATGGACCAGGGCTGAGGAACTTCAGTTTTTGCAGAAGTGTTTTTTTTTTAAAGTGTTTTAGCCTTTGGAGACAGCATGATGATATAACAAAGTCACCCAGAATGGCATAACTGAATTCCTGGATTTGGAGAAGAAATAGTGGCCTTATTAAAATGCAAAATACGTAGGTATTTAAGATAATTCTAGATATTTAAAACATCCATCTAAGCCTTAAATAGTTATGCAATTGATTTTTTTCCAGTCAAATTTCAGTGAAATAATCCTGAGTTAGACTGCCAAATGAAGTGGAGAGGGAGTGTATGGGACTGAACCTTACCCACATTTACAAAAGAAGAAATATGGCTATAAAGAACTACTTTTCATAGGAAGAAGGAAGAGGAAATTATCAATGAAAGAACTAAAAATATTGCTTTGTCCAAGGATTTCAAGTGTTAAATTTTCAGTGACCAGGATTATCTTCCTGTTATGCCTTTTTCCAATGCAGGACTAGTTGAGCTTGGGATTTGAGTGTAATAAAGAAGGAGGAATTTTCCAAGCTCAAAGAAACTACAGTTTTGATGGGAAGTTCGCATTTCTAGGACATGTGAGATATATCCTTTAAATCCTGCTTCAGATTATTTTACCCCACTGAATTTATTGCCTGCTTACTTTGTAAAGGCTGCTTACTTTGCTTATACCAAACCTTCCCATATCTAGATGAAACCCCATGCATTGCTGATCCTACAATACTATATGACTCTCTTTTTTTAATGGAGGGCATGAAAAACAGTTTCAGTAGCATTCAGCTCCTATACCTGTCACATAGGTAGTTTGTACTGCTTCGGACTTGACTTTGGCAGTTCATAACAACAATAACAATTAATACTATGTGCAACCAAATTTTTCCAGCTCATACCTCCTCCCCAGTGACATGGAACTCTGCCATTTTTAGTTAACCATTGAATAATTTGTGTAATGGCTGAAGAACAATAAAATTGTGGCCCTAAGGACTTTCTCCTTCAGTTTTTGCTCCTTTCATGAACCTGCTAGGTGGAATTATACGAGCCCCTTGCATTATACAGTATTTGTTTGTTTTTTTATCAAATTTGTATGCCTCCTGACTCCCAACAGCTCTGGGTGGCTCATGACTAGACTAGGGAAATACTCTTAATAACATTTTTTTGTTATACAATCAGTAGCTGGAAAGGACTGGAGCAAAAGGCAGCACTGAGGCATTGATCATAGCCGCACAAGAACAGGCACTAAGCACAAGATCCATAGAAGTATGGGTCTACCATATTAGACAGGACCTGAGGTGCAGACTATGCAGAGAGGCCTCAGAGACAGTCCCGTATATAGTGGCAGGATGTAAGATGCAGGCAGGAATAGCATACATGGAATGGCACAACCAAGTACCTGGCATTATGTACAGGAACATCTGCACAGTGTATGGGCTAGAACCTTCCAAGCCCATACGGGAGATTCTACAGAAAATTATGAAGAATAATAGCAGTAAGATTCTGGGGAATTTCCAGATCCAGACGGGCACAGAGATATTGGCCAATCAACCAGACATTGTGCCAGTAGACAAAATCCAGAAGACAGTAGTGGTAATAGATATGCCAAGTGGTAATAGATATGCCAAGTGACAGCAACATCAGGAAGAAGGAGTATGAGAAGCTGGAGAAATACCAGAGCCTGAAAGAGGAACTAGAGAGAATATAGAAAATAAAGATCAAAGTGGTTCCAGTGGTCATAAGGGCACTCAGGTTCCAAAGCTGGGAGAGTGACTCCAAGAGATTCCAGTAATGCATTGGATCTAGCCAGGGCTTTTTTTCTCATAGAACGCCCAGAACGGAGTTCCGGCACCTTTTTTGGATGGAACCTTGTAGGGTAGGCAAGGCGGGTTGTATGACGTGTGTGAGTTCTGGCATCTTTTTTTTTTTTTTTTTTTTTAGAAAAAAAGCACTGGATCTAGCCCTGCTGAATGGCCAATGGTTTAGGAAAATCACATGGAAGGGAAAGCTTACTTGAAGCAATGAAATCTCAGCTTCAAGCAATAATTGTTAACAGGCTTAATATCAGCATGTGCTGTACTGGGTCAGCAACTACACAGTCAGATAGACCAAGTGCAGCTGCCAATTTGTTTGCCCTCCCAGTACCTGCTGCACTTTCTTATCAACAGCTTTCTCTTAGCCATAGGCTTTCCAGGTGATGTAATGACCTGAAGGAAAATTGCCTACAAATAGAAATCAGTGTACTCTAATAATTAAAGATGGCTCACCCTGATGACCCTTTACTTACAAATGACTACAGCTTTTCCAGATGAGAGATTTATTTAAGGAATCAGTCTGCCTCATTTAAAGAATTTATACAAGGTAACAACTTGTATTCCTGTTATGTTTTCCCATCACTTCTTCAGTCATTTTTCTTTTTATAGGTAATAAAATAAAATAGCAAACAGGAAGAAAAGATAGAATAGTGCATAGTGGTCCCATTCCCATAATACATTTCATCCTGTCAGCCACTAACCCAGTCAAATCTCTTTATTCATGCCTCTGGTAGCTTAGTTACACTGAGTCAACAGTAATCAGTTTTGACATGTGTAATATCCCATGAGCCTTAGCATCAGGCAATTACTAACAAGATGATATGACATCAAGAGCCCTTTCCCCATTGGTCAGACAGATATCAATCAGTACTGCTTTGCTGCTGACGCTGACTAGCATTTGAGAAGTATGCAGCATTGTAGTATAATAGAGTTCTGTATTGGAGAGGCTTGTACTTTCAATTACTCTTTCTTTTCAGCTTTTTTTCTTGGAGTTTGACTGGGTTATTTATATATTCATTCATTGATTCATTCATTAATTCATTCAATTTCCATAGCCACCCAACTCAACCGAGTTTACAATTCTAAGGTTCTAAAACAATTAAAATATTAAAATGGTATAAACACCCAAAAACTATATAAATACAAAAAGTAGCCTAGATAATTAAGCAGCAAAGTGTAAAGCCCTTAACACCTTCTGAGCTCCAGGCCCAAATTCATAGGCAGGTTTGTAAAGCTTTGCAAAAGACCAAGAGGGTTGGGGCCATTCTAATCTGCAAGGGGGAAAATATTTCAGGCACCTAGAAGGCAGAATTGCAGGCTAAATCTGCCCAAAGCCTGGAGTTTGTTCCTGACAGGGTTCAACGTTGACTCAGCCTTCCATCTTTCTGAGGTCAGTAAAATGAGGACCCAGATTGTTGGGGGCAATATGCAAATAATGCTGACATTGTAAACTGCCCAGAGTATGCTGTAAAATGCTATGCGGTGGTACGTAAGCCTAAATGTTATTGCTATTGCTATTCCATAAGGCATGGGCTGCAGCAGGAAAAGCCCATCTTCTAGTTCAGTGGTTCTCAACCTTTTTAATGCCGCAACCCCAACTGGTTGTAAGTCGAGGACTAAGCCGGTTGTAAGTTGAGGACTAAACCGGTCATAAGTCGAGGACTAAACTGGTCGTAAGTCAAGGACTACCCAACCGGTCGTAAGTCGAGGACTTTCCCCGCCCGGGAGCGCTGTGCATGCGTGGTTCCGCCCCCTGTGCTGGCCGAGGCGTAGCTGGCAAGTGGCAGAGACGGAGCAGGCCGACCACCAGCTGGCCCAGCCCAAGGGAGGTAAGGCACCTGCCAGAAAAGGGGGGAAAAAATGGCGGACAAAAAAATGGCGGACAGCCTTGCTTGGTGACCCCCGTGAAATGGTCGATCGACCCCAAATGGGGTCCCGACCCACAGGTTGAGAACCACTGTTCTAGTTCCTGTTAGTCAACATTCTTTGGCTGACAGGATCTGCAGCATGTCCAATATATTAGATTGAGTTGGACAGATAGAGGATTAGTGGCATAACTCGGCACAACTGATTGAAGTTTGTTCAAATAGGTAAAAAAAGCTCATTTAATGTTTCAAACACAGCATCAAGCTAGTTAAATATGTTGTAGGAATGGGGTCAATATATCTTGATTAATATAATTAAGATTTGGAAGAATCCATTATTTATTGATTATCTGAATAACAGGGTTGGAAGGGATCAACATCAACAGTAAAGGAAAAAAAACCAGTAAAGAGGTATGCTGCAGACTAGCACTTGATAGAGCAAGCCATGAATATCTTGGAAAAGATATTCAAATACCATGATGTGTCTATACCTACAAAGATGAGAATCATGCAAGTCGTGGTATTCTCAGTGACTTTCTATGGAAGTGAAGTTGGACTTTGAAGGAGCAGGGTAGGAACAGCACTGATGCTTTTGAACTTTTGTGCTGGAGAAGACTCCTGAGAATATCATGGACAGCCAAGGAAACAAATTGATGGATCACTGAACAAATTAATTCAAATTTCTCACTTGCATAAATGATCAGGCTTAAACTATCCTACTTTGGACACATTAAAGGAAAACATAGCTGTCTAGAAAACGCTCTAATATTGGGAAAGATGGAAGGAAAGAGAGGAATACTAGAAACAAGTTAAATGGGCTCAAATACAGCGGTGATATGTTGAAAGATCTGAAAGAACAGATTAGGGACAGGTCATCATGGGAAAAAACCTATCTAAGTGGTCGCTAGGAGTAACAAATGACTTGATGGTACATAATCAATCAATCAATCAATCAATCAAGATAAATGGGTGATACAAATTCTCACATCTTGTTAATGTCTTTCTGTTCTTGATTTTACCTTTTAATCCTATTAAATGTTTTTATATTTGCTGAATTTTCTTGCTTTGAACTGGATATAGGAATTGATTGAGCATGTGTTGGATGGAAATTAAATTGGAAATTATTTTCAGTAATTTTCCAACATTAACAAAGTGTTGATGTCAAACAGATTTTCTGCTATAGTGCAGACAAACAAGGTCTGAAAAGACTGTCTTCTGTCTTCTAACATCCATCCAAAGAATCATTGTAAAATTGTTGTCTAAGCTGTTGCTGTAGAAAGTCGGTGTAATCGGGCCCATTCTTAAGGGTTGACCATTTCCACTTGTATGGAAGTAACAAAGCTTACTGTAGGAATCTGTAGTCTGTATCCTTGCTGCAGAAAGGTCAACCCATTAAGATCCTTGACTCTCCCAGTGGTAGTCCTTGGAGCAGGTAGTGTTATTTACTAAATCTGCTTAATAGCAAACATTGTCTCTTCTCAAATGACTCAGTTATTGAATATGAGAAAATACAACACAATGCAACATTTCTCTGGTTTAGGAGTGAAAAAAATGGCATTGCTTGTTCTGTGTGTTTCATCACACGGAGTTAGTTTCAAAGATTAGAACTGACAAAACAGTGATGTTGATAAAATCTACATTTGAGCTAATATTGGTTTATTGATTGTGCCTGAGAGTACACATAGAATTACAGCCAGATACCTGTCTCCGTCGGCAGGAGAAACAAGGACAGCCAAGCTTTGCAGAACTTTGGAAGTTATAATTGTTCTTTTCCCCGAGAGGACAATTTATACAAGGCCCAGTTAAAGTGGAAATCTCTCCATTTCTTCACTGCATCTTCAAGGAGACAATCTAAAGACATTATTCACAATCTAAAGACAAATACACAAGAACGGGATCCCCTTACACCCAATTGTGTCTCTACCTGGAACACCCATATAAACTTAGCAAAAACCCTGCAGAGGAAACTCAGACACCTGGTCAATGACTCAACCCACTCAATAAACTCCCCAAAACAATTTCTCCAATACATCAAACACACCAAGATCAACAAGGAAAAAAATATGGTCTCCTTCGATGTCACCACTCTCTTCACTTTGATTGACACCAACCTGGCTAAACAAACCATACACCACCTGCTCAATAAACACCATACCCATAAAGAGGATGCCACTACAGAACACTCCATGTCCACAGAAACCATCATGAAACTCTTGGATCTATGCCTCAACACAAACTTCAAGTTCAATGGGGAAATTGACAAGCAAGTACAAGGTACGCCGATGGGATGACCTATATCAGGCCTAATAGCAGTAGTAGTCATGCAATGATTTTAATCCATAGCTCTACCCACCATCCAATCAAAATTCTGGATATGCTTCATCATCATTCCCTGAGATCAAATTCACACAGGAAGAGGAAACAGACAACAGACTCCCATTCCTTGATATCAACATAAGGAGACTAGACAATGGAGAACTGGAAACCCGCATCTACTGCAAACCCCTGCACACAGACCAGATCCTCAGCTTCACAAGCAACCACCCCCCCACACACAAAAGAAGCTGCATCCAGACCCCCTTCAGAAGGGCCAGGACATACAGCAGAATCACAACACTAAGAAAAGCAGAAGAGAAACAGCTGCTTGAATCTTTTTCTATAATGGCCATCCAAAAAAATTCACATTCCAACACAAAACACCCAAACCGCACCATACCATACAGCCAACTACCATGCAAAAACTAAGGTGTTGGAAATGAAAGCCAGAATTCTCCAACCCCTAGGAATAGCTATAGCCCACAACCCACAGCCACACTCCACCAGGAATTATCCAGAACCAAAGACAAGCTATGGAAGAATGAAAGAAACAACAATGTAATCTACAAATCAACTGCAACCATTGCAACCAATTCTACATGGGAAAACATCACGTCAATTAGAAACCAGGATCCATGAACACCAGATGGCAGTCAAATGCCAGAATCCCAAATCCTTAATCTCTACCTACACTGACACAAACAGCACGAGTTCGATTGGAGCAACAAAAAAATAATAATCAGCCACTCTATCACCCACCATGCTCGTGAGTTCATTGAAGCCTGGCATTCCTCAAGCAATTCCATTAACAGACACATTGACCAACAACCAGCCTTTGAACCCCTCAGAATCCAAATCAACTGCATAGCCAACCAAAGACAGCATTGATCCTTAACCAACTCATGCAAGACCCCTATCTCCCCCAGAAGTTCACCTCCCAAGACACTGACCTGATGTAACCTCCCCATCATAAGACCCATCACAACTCATTGATGACTCACACCTGACCCAACACAAGACCCTCACTCAATATACCCTCACCTGAAGCCTTTATAAACAGAAGAACACTGACACTGACATCCCTTATACTCCGCTGAAGGTGTTACCTAGCCTGGTAATGAAACGTTTGGAAACCCACAAGCTTGGAGAATGAACTTTCACCCTCATTCTAACCTGAGCTACAGATATTCACCACTATTGCAAACAGTACTCATTAGCAGATGGATTCACTAAATGAGAGTAAGTCTAAAGCATCAGTGCTGTCAGAATTAGAATATAGAACATAGAATAACCGTGTTGGAAGGTATATTGGAGGTCTTCTAGTACAACCCTCTGCTCAAACAGGAGACCCTATACCATCCAGATAAATTGTTCTCCAACCGCTTGAAAATCTCCAGTGAAGGAGCATCCACAACTTCTGGAGCCATTCCACATTCATTGTTCAGGAAATTTCTCTTTAATTGTAAGTTGGATCCCTCTTTAATAATCTTCCACTGGTTATTTCTTCTCCTGCCCTCATGTGCTTTGGAGAATATTTTGAGCCCCTCTTCTTTATGATAGCACCTCAAATATTGGAAAACTGATATCATGTCATCCCTAGTCCTTCTCTTCATTAGACTAGACATACCTAGTTCCCACAACCGTTTAGCCTCCATCACCTAATCATATTTGTTGCTTTCTAGAGTCTCAGCATCTTTTTTGTATTGTGGTGACCAGAACTAGATGCAGTATTCCAAGTGTGGTCTTACTAGTGCTGTATAAAGTGGTACTATCACTTCCCATGATCTTGATACTATCACTCTGTTGATGCAGCCTAAGACTACATTGGATTTTTGACAGCTGCATTACACTGCTGGCTCATACTTAAGTGGTTGTCCATTAGGACACCTAGGTCCCTCTTACAGTCATTACTATTGAGCCAGGTACCACCTATTCTATACATGTGCATTTGTTCTTTTCTGTCCTATTGGCCCTGCGCGATTCACCCCTCGCGCAGGCCTGGCCCATCAAGATCACAAGGGCCCACCTTGAGGATGGGGTTTGGAACCCCGAGAGGTGGCATGCTGCGGGTGCTAATAGAAAATTATTGAAATTGGCCAAATTAAGGTTCTTTTTAAAGGGGTGTTTTAATAAATTTTTAGGGGGAACAAGGGTGGTTG
>NW_015386851.1:338370-340631 GCF_001527695.2 Protobothrops mucrosquamatus | reverse complement strand
CTTTTTCAGCAAGCGGGACTGACCTAGGGTGAATTTTAAATAGGGACAATTTTAATGATTTTAATAAGACACAGCTATAAATATTTGGTTTTTAATTGGCTTTTATAGGGGAAATGTGTTGTGTTGTTTTAACATGCTGTGAGCCGCCCTGAGTCCCGTGGGGAGAAGGGCGGCATATAAGTTATAAAAAATAAATAAAATAAATAAATAAGGGTAAGACTTTATTGCATTTTGTAGGATAGGGCCCAGTGTTCAAGTCTGTCAAGATCTTTCTGAATCTCGAGTCTATCTTCTAAATGTTGGCTCTTACCCCCAGCTTGGTGCAAATTTGCAAATTTGATGAGTCCCCTTCTATCTCATTGTCTAAATCATTAATAATTATTATTAATAATAATTATTAATTATTATTATTATTATTTATAAAGAAGTTGAAGAGTTCTGTGCCTATGACAGAACCTTGAGGTACTCCATTTCATGATTCCCTCAATTTAGATGTAATTCCATTGAGAACTACATATTGAGTATGGTTGGTCAGCCAGTTCAAATCTGTCTGGTGATGATGCTGTCTATCCCACTTTTTTCTATCTTAGAAGGTTGTGGGGTAGGTTGTGATTTACTTTGTCAAATGCCTTATTGAAGTCTATGTAAATTATGTCCACAGTATTTCCTTGATCCATCAATTTATTCACTTTGTCAAAGAAGGCAATAAGCTTTGTCTGATATGATCTGTTGTTTTTTTTTAGCAAACCTATGTTGTCTTCTAGTAATAGTCTTGCTTGTTTATAGGTGCTCATAAATCTGCTGCTTGATTATCTTTTCCAGGATTTTCCCAGGTATTGTTGTCAGGTTGATTGTAGTTTCCTGGATCTATTTTTTCTCCTTTTTGAAGATTGGAACAACACTGATTCTTTTTCAGTCCTCTGATATTTTCCCAGGATGTTTAAAAGATTTCTGAAATAACATCTGCCAGCACCTTCAGTACCCTGGGATCTAATCCATTTGGTCCTGGTGATTTGAACTTGTCTACAGTGGATAGGTGATCTCTTACCATTTTCTTGTCTATTTTGACTTGTATGCCTATCACAAAAAAGATGTTGAGAGTTTGAAAAAAATTCAGAGAAGAGTGACTAAGATGATCAAAGGCCTGGAGACTAAAACATATGAAGAACAGTTGTTGGGTTTGGCTAGTCTAAAGAAAAGAAGAAATAGAGGAGACATGATAGTAGTATTCCAGTATTTAAGGGGGCTGCCACAAGGAAGAGGGGGTCATGTTGTTCACCAGAGCACCAGAGGGAAGGATGAGAAACAATGGCTGGAAACTGATCAAAGAGAGAAGCAACCTGGAATTAAGGAGAAACTTCCTGACAGTGAGGACAATCAACCAGTGGAACCGCTTTCCTCCAGAAATCGTGGGAGCTCCATCACTGGAGATTTTTAAGAAGAGACTAAATAATCACATGTCTGAGATGGTATAGGTTCTCCTGCTTGAGCTGCTTGAGCTGGACTAGAAGATCTCCAAGGTCCCTTCCAGCTCTATTCCTACATGGTAGGAAAGAAAAAGCATGTATTATGCTTATGGATGTGAAAGGCCAGAAGCCATGTTTAAAAATATAATTTGCTTTATATCCATCTCTTACAAGTAGATGGTTTATTTGTGCCTGGATTCCTTTTGACAATAGAAAGACTGAATTTAACAGGGTGATGTATGTTTTGACAGATCTCATAAAAATCCACACCAGAATTCATTTACATCTGTAGAGAGAATACTCTTTTCCTTAGCTGTTTTTAGCAAGTGATTTACTTTATTACTATATTTTTATTTTGCAGATTTATTTTTTTATGTTTGTTTCATTGTATTTACTATCTTTACCTATTATTACATTTTACATGCTGATTGAGTATCCTCAAAATAGTGATACAGAAAGGAAGGGCTGAAATAACTTGAATATACTGTATAATGTTTTTGTTTAACTTTTTACAGGATATTTAGAAATTGTGACTTTTTTGAAGAAACAATATGCAGTAATCCTGGCCCTAAAGAAAACACTGCTTGGATAGTATGATTTATTTATTTATTTATTATTTTGATTTATATCCCGCCCTTCTCCCGACGGGACTCAGGGCGGCTCACAACCTATTTAAAAACAAAAACATACCCACAATCCCCACCGAATAAAACCAATTAAAAGCCAAATATTTAACGTTGTGATTTCCTGTTTAAAATTTCCTTAAAATAAACCCGATTTTTAAAATCCTCTCTA
>NW_015386851.1:332996-338160 GCF_001527695.2 Protobothrops mucrosquamatus | reverse complement strand
GCTTGCTGGAAAAGCCATGTCTTGAGGGCGCGGCGGAAAGTAAAGAGATCCGGAATCATCTGGATCTCGGGGGGTAGATCGTTCCAGAGGACGGGGGCACCCACAGAGAAGGCCCTCCCCCTGGGGGTCGCCAGCCTACATTGCTTGGCCGACGGCACCCTGAGGAGGCCCACTCTGTGGGAGCGTACCGGTCTATGGGAGGGAATCTGTGGCAGAAGGCGGTCTCAGAGATAACCAGGTCCTATGCCATGATATCAATCTGTTTATTTTGTTTTCAAATTTTGTAGAAAAGCAATACCTTGCAGTGTTAAATAGCCTTGGGCTGTTATTAACAATCATTGATCTGGGTTTTATTGATTGATTAATAATCTGCTGGAGTTCCTTAACTAGCATTGTTATATTGCATTGATTCTATATATTTTTTTGTGATGAGTTGCAGTGATTTGCATTGTAGTGCTATTGTTTCTGTTGTAATTGTCTTGGTTTTTATTCTTCCAAACTGGTTCAATTTTCCAGCAGTTCTGTTGGAAACTCTCACAATAATAGATGGCCTGCAGGTGTCTGCATTTACTAAGATGAGTAATGCCTTTTCATTCCTTTAACTATGCTCTTTTAATTAGTATAACAACTGTCTTCTTTGGAGATCCAATTTCTTAAGGGTGGAGGGGAAACTTTATAGTGCTTTTCCTAGTAGGAGACAAAAGAAATATTTTGGATTTGTTCTGACTTTATTACCAAGCATTTATTAAAGAATATTGATAGAGCACCAAGAAGCCTTGAATATGCCATTTAGAATTTGAGGCATATGATACAGCCAGGAGCATTCATAGGAAAGTCAACAATAGTAAAAGGGTTGCTGAAACTGAGTGATTGAAACCCAGCACTTTATTATACATGCTGCGCTAATGGGTGAGCCTTCATTTATCTGATTGTGTCCACTATTTTGACATCCTTGATCTGCCTCATAGATGCCTCTGAGTAGGGTTGCAAGACAACTAAATGGTTAAAGGAAGACATGGACATTGAAAGGAAAAGGAAATAGCAGGAAAAGGAGGACACATTAACTTTCTTAGCATTCACAATAAAAATAACACTGGAGAACTACAAAAAAGTACTAAGGCTCACATGTATATGAAATTACCTTTTTCTAGCTTTATATTTAAGAGCATGTGTTAGAAATAATATAGAACTGATTTGTCAAATATCACCATAGAAATGTATGACAAGTCGTGTGATCTACAGATGACAATAATCACAGATTTGAAGGTGTTGGATGGAAACTAATTCCCAGAATCAGGAAATAATTTAAATAACATAAATCTAGGTTGTTGGATCTGTTGGTGAGGAAAAGAAAGAAACAGACAATTTACAAAGTCATAATGCATGAAAGTTTGAATGATTACCATTATGAACACCTAGATTATATGTTTTCACAACAGTATTCATTCAGTTATAGATATATGTAAAAGACACTTAGCAGCCATACATATGATTTTAAGGCTATGTCTGTCAGTTGGAGGACATGAGGACATGTTTTCTTTTGCCAGAACCCTGTTAATCAAATTCTGGAGAGAGCTAGTTGGCATTCCTCTGTGTTAGCCTGACATTTTTTTACCTTCTCCATTTGATAACTGAAGTTAACCAAACAGGCAATTGAATATTTCTTCAAGTTTGACTTCAGGACAGATCCTTCAGTGAGGCCAGCAGACTTTCCAAACAATCATTTTTGAGAGAGAGATCTGCTAAATGTATATTTATAAGCATATTTCCTGCTATATCATTTTGCTGTTTATTTATTTCCTTTAGTCATATTAGTTTATTGTTTGTTTAATAAACCATGGTTGGATTCACAGAATAAGCTAAGCCCAAACAAAACAAAGCACATTATGAATTAGTGTGATATATGAATTATATCTATGTGAACTAATATATAGTATTTGCTTAGGTTTTGATTTATTCTTTCTTTTATATTTATTCCTTCATTTAGTATGTTGTCAAACTCATTTTAAAAAACGAACTGAGAAACTAGAGAAAGGATTTATAGATATGATTTTAACTAGGCCTTTGCTGTTCTAAATATATTTAGGTAGTTCTCTAGTTGCAACTCATTTCTCTTTCTTTGGTCTCATTCCCATCGTGCCTGCACCAATGTGGAGAATTGATCTGCAGATCTTTATGCAATGAACAAGGCTCTAATTATGAAGTATACTTATATGTCTCCAGAAAAAAACACTCTAATTGGGATGACAAGTACTGTGTATACCTATTTTCTGATTGCTCCTAAAATTTTAATTTTAATATTTAATTTTCTTCTCTTTCACTTCTGAAGTGACAAGTTGAAAATTTAAGTAAAGGTTGCATGCTTTTGATGTCATGTTTTTTGGCTACGTTTACTGATTGATGTTTTGACTAAATCACTCTTTAAGACATAGCTAAGATTTTAGAAGCCATAACAATAACCTTATAGAAGAAGTTAGACAATATAAGCAAAACACTATGAAGAATAGCAACAGTAAACCAAAGATTAAAAAGAAAAACAAACATAAGAAATGTTGGAGGAAGAATACTGAGTCTCAGGGGAACTTCAGAAACTTTAAACAATTTAAAATAGGGGAACAATGTTAGCTGAAAGAGTTAATAAGGGAGATGCAATATTCTACAAAGTGTTCCAGTAACAAATGTATGCTGCTGAACTAGGAAAGTAGGTCTGTGTTAGATGGGAACAATGACTATAAAACTCCCTTGAGAATGGTTAAAACAGAGAACAAGTCTTCAATAACAATTTGCCTTTTGTAGACACAGTATTTCTGACTGGTTTATATATAGCCGAAATTGCAAGAGGACCAGATCTGGAAAAGACACCTGCATATTCACAATAGATCTGAAAATATAGTGGCCATTTTTAATCATTTTTTAAAAAGCATGAAAGTCCCCGATATTTGAAAATGCTGCTGACCTCTGAGGTGCCCCAAGATTTTTAGAAACATGCATTCTGGGTACATTGAGGACATACAAATTCTTATCCCAACCATATTTTCAATCTTTGTATATGAACTATACAAAATGAATATTTGTAGAAGGAAATGGTGACTTCCAAGTTTGATAATATTTTACCATTATCCTTGAAAAAGGTATAACTACTAATGGGCTTTCTATTATCCTATTATGCCATGAATAAAAGCTTGTGTTGAGCATGGGAACATAGAAAGCTACATTATACTGCATCATCTCACTAGTTTTCAAATGTGAATCTTTTTTAGATTCCTACCTGGCCATGCCAAGAATTGAATCTGAGCTTTCTGCATCTAAATCCCTGTATAATTTCACTCAGCTAATGGGGGCACCTAATTCTCTTATGCCCTATATGGACACATTCACAAGTATAATTTGGCTGGCTCTGTTAATTAAAAAAGGCACAAGATGTTATGAATTGCAGGGACTATTTTCTTTTTCTTTCTTTTTTACAAGAGTGAATATTCCAGTGAAACATCCACAAAGTGATGACTTCAAAAGCAGCTGAAGAGTTAATAAAGTTGAACAATCAAACTGGTTCTGTTTTCATTCGTTGCTCTGCATCTAGCTTGGAGGCTGCAGAAAAATTCAAGAGCAGATGGAGAGTGTAGCCCTCAGTGCTAGGCCAGATGTTCTGTAAATTCCCCTAGTCCCCTTCTAAGCAGCTGCTGATTCTAGCTGAGCCCAAGTTCTCTTTTTACATAATTTATTTACTGTATTTTCTCCAAGATGTGGATAATAGAAGAAATGACAGGTAAGAAGCACTGTTTTTAATTTTGTTGCTACCTCATTGAGACAAACCCAATGATAGGAAAATAATTCTTGGAATTTAAAAATTAGGTTTGTGAATTTTTATCTCAAGCCATTTTCCTGGGGATTGAAACCTGCTTTACAAAGCAACCAATATTTTGGACCAGTGGATGAAAAATACAAAGAGCTAAAAAAATGAAGACCAAAACAAGAAAGAAAAAACACATACAGAGAGATAACAATATTTATCCTGAGCTCTTTTCAATTAAGATTGTCTCTTTTCAATGCAATTTGCTATTTTGAGAAGTCTTCCCAAAGTAAGAACAAAAAAAAAAAAGGGGGGGGGTCATTTTTTTAAAAAAAATGAACCTACACTTTCTATAAAATGGAAGTTCAGTGAGCAAGCTCTCCATCTCTTTTTGAGATCTAAAAGCTGCTGTGCTTGTTGAATGGGATTTGCTGCCATAAGCTGTAAGAACAGCCAGTAGCTCAGGCAGACTTAAAATGTAGTTGGACAAAGTAATGGAGAATAAAAAGCCTGTAATTGGCAACCAAGGTTAGAAGCATTACCTGTATGTTCAACTATAACAATTACTGGAGAATTTGATTAGGAAAATGTTTTGCTTTCCTTTCCTTTCCCCCTTGTGAGTTTTTCAAATGCCACTGTAGGCCTTTTCCCACTTGCACTTAATACAATATGAGCATTCTCTGACAACAATCATTTATTCGCTTGCCTTCATAATGTTTTTTTAAAAATTTATTTGATTTGTATGATACAAGATTTTTGGCAGTGAACAGCAAATTAAAAACAACAATAAAAACATCAACAAAAACCTGAAAAACAGCATGCCTGAGGCAGCACACATGTCCGCATCAATCCCTTAAAAGTGGGCTCATTTAACTTCTTGGTCCAATACTGTGCAAAGAAACTACAGTTGCAAGAAAAAGTATGTGAACCCCTTGGGATAACGTGGAGTTTTGCATGAATTGGTCATAAAATGTGCTCTGAACGTCATCTAAGTCACAACAATAGAAAAACACAGTCTGCTGAAAATAATAATGCACAAACATTACATGTTGCCATGGTTTAATTGGACATAACATGTAAACATTCACAGAGCAGGGAGGAAAAAGTATGTGAGCCCCTAGCCTAATGACGTCTCCAAGAGCTAATTGGAGCCAGGAGGGAGCCAACCTTGACTCCAATCAGTGTGATGATATTCGATGTGTTGCTGACAGCTGTCCTGCCCGTTAAAAACACACACCTGTTATGGGTTTACTGGTTTCAAGAAGCACTGTCTGATGTGAACCATGCCTCGCAGAAAAGAGCTCTCAGAAGACCTACGATCAAGAATTGTTGACTTGCATGAAGTTGGAAAGGGTTACAAAAGTATCTCCAAAC
>NW_015386851.1:280065-331788 GCF_001527695.2 Protobothrops mucrosquamatus | reverse complement strand
TTCCAGCTCGCGGGACTGGCCTAAGGGATTTTAAAGGGGTTTTAATTACTTTTAAATTTGACGTATCTAAATATTTCTTTTTAATCAATTTTTAATTAGATGTATATGTTAGTATTTTAATCATTGTCAGCCGCCCTGAGTCCGCAAGGAGAAGGGCGGGATATAAATGCAATTAAATAAATAAATAAATAAATAAATTTTTCCTCATGAGTAGAGTGATAAGGGGTTGAGGAAGAAACAGCAGATTTGGCCTTTTAAAGACACTAACTTTGACCAAACCCTCACTTTTTAAATTGCTTTTGGATTCAATTTACAATTGAAAATAGATCTTTGAAAACAGTGGGACAAAATAAACAACAAGATTGTGAATCAGTCTTCTTCTGAACTACAAAAACTAAAGCAAAGACAAAAGTAATATTTATTTTAAAAAAACTTTAGAACAACAGCAAACAGATTTGTTTGGTGTCTTAGAGCACGTACCCTTCCTTCTGGTACCTGATTAGTTTCCTTTGTTACCATTGTACCAATCTCTCCCCAAAGAGCTAAAATGGAGTGGGAAGACATATTTTAAGTACATTAAAAATATACAACTAAATACCGCCATTCAGCAGTGACTCAGAATAGTGAAAATAGTGATGAGATTTGATCAGCATCCTCAACATTCTTGAGGATCACCAATTTCACTCAAGGATGTTCAGGTCTGATGTCACTCCAACAGTGTAATAGGCTGGGCTGCACCTGTGCTAGTGAGAAACAAGATGCTGGACTATGTGCAATTTTGCTCTGATCCAAAAGGACTTCTTACTCATCAACTGAAACTGCTAGTTAGGAAATATAAAAACATTAATTATAATAGAGCAATTTATTTGGTTCTATAGTATTACTTTTTCTAAGTTCTTTCTGGCAATTCAAAGCATGCCAGTAGGCACAACTAATTACCTCTATATCTAGAATCTACTAGATTTGGATTTATGAA
This sequence comes from Protobothrops mucrosquamatus, assembly GCF_001527695.2. NCBI lineage: Eukaryota > Metazoa > Chordata > Lepidosauria > Squamata > Viperidae > Protobothrops > Protobothrops mucrosquamatus. The sequence goes on along the minus strand of NW_015386851.1, from coordinate 330,812 downwards.
GCTTTAAAGTTATGTTGTAAAGTGGATGGGGAGATAATTTAAATCTCCCTGCAGACTCCTTCTTCCTAATTTTGCTCAGTAGAAGTTAAATATGAAAGGTTGTCACAATTAGCTGAACATCCTAACGTCCTCTAGTCTGCTCATCTGGAGAGTGATTGGCTTTTCGGGCTACGGATTCAGCTTGCAGTCCATTTCTAGTAAAACAAAAATAATTCAGATCCAAAGTCCAAAATTATAGAATTTAATAATCCTTCTGCCAGTATATAAAAGGTAATTGCATAACTATGCTGTCCTGCATATGGAGAAGATATTCCTTTTATAAAACCAAAGGAACCAAATCTCTACATCTAAAATTGAATTTACTGAAAAGGAGGAAATTTAAGGAAAGAAGGGAAGGCAACAATCTCACACAGAGAATTTCAAATAAAATCAATACCCCAAGCTAAATACTTGTTATCCTGTCATTAGATATATTACTGTATTTGATATTATCACATCCATATTCCAGGAAGGATTTTAAGAAATCTTTGGGTCCTTCCTTCCTTCCTTCCTTCCTTCCTTCCTTCCTTCCTTCCTTCCTTCCTTCCTTCCTTCCTTCCTTCCTCCCTCCCTCCCTTCCTCCCTCCCTCCCTCCCTCCCTCCCCACACTTTCCAGTTTGGTAAAATGGGAGGGTAAAAGAAAGCCAATCACCTTGGAGGAGACTGAAGAGGGTGCTGTTGCTAAGGAAGGCCAATGCACCATTTATGATGTTCTGGTTCTAGCTAGCAAATTTAAAATTAACTACCATATTTCCCTGAAAATAAGACCCGCCCCAAAAGTAAGGCCTAGCCTGATTTTTTAGGCTGCACCTAATATAAGCCCAACCCCCAAAATAAGCCTGGGGAAGTGGGCGTGGCCACCACAGGAGGCAGTGAGCACACGGGGGCCAACGTTGCCCAGCAGCAGCTGCAGTCTGTGCAGTGCGGAGGCAGAGACGCGGGGGAGGCAGGTGATCCTGATGCACTACCCATTCTGTCCCACAGTCTTTCAGCTTGCATGCATCCGTGCCCGAGCAGGTGACCCCAATGGGCTATCCACTCCGGCCATGGACAAGCTGAGTGATGGTGGGATGGAGTGGGCGGCGAGTCAGGAATGCCTGCCCTGGCATAGCCGCGGACAAGCTGAGAGATGGTGGGACAGAGTGGGTGGTGCTTTGGGATTGCCTGCCTCCCCCCCATGCCTCTGCCTCAGTGTTCAGACTTACCTGCACTGCACTAAGGGCCAATGGGCTGTGGCTGCTGCAAGACACTGTCAGCCCCTGCACATGCTGGGGGGTAGGGTGCCTGGCCGGGCTGATCACCCTGATACTGTGTTTCCCTGAAAATAAGCCCTGATGCATCTTTTAGTGCAAATATATATATATATGACCGGATCTTATTTTCAGGGAAACACAGTAGGGACTGACCTTACATCCTTAATGACCCTTAAAGGAATGATAAGGATGTTGTTGGGGTTTCACCAGTCATGTCTTTGTTTAAATAGGATTACTTGGAAGAGGCTCTTCAGGGAACCCTGAATTTGATCAAGTCAGGTCTTTTCACATGGGATCAAGTTATTAGATGGTTTAGGGGACATTGTGTTGCCATACCATAACTGGAGATTTGTAGGCACTTTTTGTTCTAAATAATAGCCTTGATTTCTTAAGTCCTTCTTCAGAAACATTATGCTGTCTACTTCTTGTGATATTGATGCTTTTATGACTATGCTTAAGCAGCCTTGAAAATCCAAGCAAGAACTGTTTTACATTTGGCATTTAATTGCTTTGGTGAATATTTTAATTTGACAGCTAGTATGCTGTCTGAGAGATTAAATTTAACTTATAAAACTCTTGAGTCTCTCCCCTCCTGCCAGCAAATGATCTATTTCTTCAAATGTTGCTAGTGCTGTTGAGTGAAAGCAGTAAACATTACTGTACTGAGGTGCATGAAATAAAATGGTTGGACAGACAAAATATCTGCTCCTATCAATAAGGCTATGATGACCACATACACTCTGACTGTTTTCAACATTGTACAGCTCACTTATTCTCTTCACAATCTCTTCACACCCTCTTCAATATATGTCCATATATTGCCAAGTTTAATAGGAGCTACTGTAACAACAACAACAATACTGAAGTGACAACAATAATTATAATTACAGTTCATGGGTTTGATGCAATATTTCAATTGGTACATTTGCATATTAAAACTGAAGGTAAAAAATTAAAGTCATTACTGAATGTGTTCTACTCCACATATCTTTTGAATCCAGAAAGACTTCTAAAAATGTGTTATGTTTTGCCATTGTGCCCCTTCTGTACGTTGTTTTTGCAGTATGATGTAGAATTTAGGCCTTCACAAGGAAGCTAAATAAGATGCTTCATATCACAGAGTTGATATAAATTTCCTTGACAAAGTGAGGAAGTGTTTTGATGTCTCTTTGGTTGCATCATTCAAAATGCCATCCAGTACTTTCACATTCATAGTCCATGCACAAAAGCCTCTTTCATCTTCAAGAACTACTGATCATAGGCTTGGAGCAATATGAAGCAGTACCATTACTTCGCTTATTAAATAAAGTTTGTGGATGTTCATATTCTTTCGTGCAGCAGTTTTGAAAGGATGCTTAATCTGAACTTTCATTGAAGTGAAATCTTCTTTTGAAATTTGGTGCTGCCTAATATATTTATAGACTATTTTACAATTCTGAATTGCATTAAGGAGGCCAGTTCCGTAAATTAAACACATATTTTCTTAAGCTCAGGTGGCTCCCGTGTGAATCCTTTGGGGAGTAGCTCCTTCATGGAATAATAGACAGAATTGGTAAGCGTGCCTATTCTAGATCTGAAGCACCTTTACCTACATAGTCCAACTAGTTTGGCTTTTCTGTTTTGTTGTTTATTTGCCTCTATTACCAGGGCTTTTTTTCTCATTGAACGCCCAGAATGGAGTTCTGGGCACCTTTTTTGGATGGAATCTTGTAGGGTAGGCAAGGCGGCTTGTATGACATGTGTGAGTTCCGGCACCTTTTTTTTTTAATAGAAAAAAAGCACTGTCTATTACATTGTTTTTAAATGGTTTTGGTGTACTGTGATCCATTCAGGGTTTTGGGGGTTGGACCTCATCAAATAAATAAAAAAATTTTTCTCATTGTTTTGTTTTGCGATCATGTTTTTTAAAATGCAAATTTAATTTTGTGCCAAAATGATGCTTCTAAAAAAACCAATGATCTGACTCATTATTTTTGTAAGTGTCAGTGAAAGTGTGACTCTGTTGGTTTATGGGCCTCATAGCCTGTGGGTTGCTCACCCCATGTATAGATATTTATGCAGAATTAGCCCAACTGAATTTATTGGGGATTTTTCCAGGAAACCTAGGTATTCTAGCCTTAAATTGCTCTGTCACGTTGTTCCTTTCTGACTTTAAAACTTTGCCTAAGACTAAAATAGCCTTTATAAATTTAGGGCCCTCCAGATGGTGTTCAAAGTTTGCAACCAGTGAATTCAACAACTATAGCAACTTTTGTCTGTAGGAATTTTAGTCCAACCCATCTGCAAGGAGCTAAGATCAGATAGGATGAACTCAATTCTTTATTTATTCTGAATATATGTTTGTGTGAAAGAAGATCTGAAAACCCATGATACAATGATCAGGCAAAGAAAATACCACCACCTATCCTCAGCAATCATTATGGCCAAACCCTGCAAATAATCCAAAGTGAAATCCAGCATACAGCTCTTCCCTGGTTAGTCCTGAAGCTCTTTGCATCACCTTAGAACAGTGCACAGAAGGTCAATTGCCAATTATTTAAATCACGTTTTTTAAACAAACAAACAAACAAACAAATTGGGAATAAATACCTTATTAACCTAATTACTCTTTAATTAATATTACTAATAAAGGTACATGTATATATTTATTTCAATGAGATTAAAATTCAACTAATAATTTCTTGGAACAGTAAACAAAGGAAAGTTTAATCCATTCATACCTACATTAGCTTGAGTCACCCATTTCACTCCAGAAAACTGTGCCCATATAGATATGTAGAAGAGAATTTAGGTATATACTTTGAGCTTGGATTCAGTCCCAATACATTTACTAAAACAAAATTAGTTCATTTTAAATGGACTTGATTTTTCCTGTTTGTTGAGGTTTTAAGGAGTGAAGTGGTTCTCTTCATTTTCTGAACAACTTAAAGCATCCATTTCATCCTTATCTCCCTTTCCCTTTAAAATATCATTTCCTTTCTACAGGGGCAGTGTGGTAGCTCTTGTCGGGCTTGTCGGCTGGAAAACTGACAGCCCAGGTTTGAGACCCAAGTGCCATGTGATGGGGTGAGCTCCCAATCTTGCCCCAGGTCCTGCCAACCTAGTAGTTCGAAAACATGTAAATGTGAGTAGATAAATAGATACCACTTTGGTGGGAACGTAACAGCACTCTCTCATGCTGGCTACATAACCATGGAAATGTCTTCAGACAGTGCTCACTTGGTAGCACTGAAATAGAGATGAACACTGGTCCCTATAGTTGGCAATGACTCTAGTGGAGTAAAATCTCCTTTTTTTTCCCATTCTACAGTGGGAGGGGCTTCTAGGAGCCTGAAAAGAATGTTGATGGATCATATTTTTGCACCTTTACTTTAATGATATTTGAAGACCAGTTTGCAGGTGTCTGCTTTCTCAATGGTTCTAAGCAAAACCATTCCAGATTATATGGTTTCCCCCACTGCCAATAACTCTCTTACTTTCAAATAAATAGTTTTTACACGTTTGTTGCTAAATGACCAAAATAACCTTCTTTTAAAATCAAGCAGATTTGAGAGAGAGAGAGAGACAGAGGGAGACACACACACACACACACACACACACACACACACACAGAGAGAGAGAGAGAGAGAGAGAGAGAGAGAGAGAGAGAGAGAGAGAGAGAGAGAGAGAGAGTACACGATTGGGTCCATGTAATCATCTGAAGTTCAGCTTGACTTGAGGAAATCTTTAACCTGCAATGTAGTTGCTGGAAGCCAATGAAAAACTGTAACCCAGAATTAGTTTTCTGAGTCCTGATAGCAATAGACAAATGTAATTCATATTAATGGTCGACCGTTTCTTTTGATATTGAGTTAGAATTGCCATATCTGGGCTACAAAAATCTCTAGCTTTACCTTTCGTAGGGAGGGGTGTGTGTGCATCAAAGACTTAAAGAACAATATTCCAATGGCTTAGTGGCTGGGAATTTAGGTACAGTAATCCAATATATGCGAGGAAGCAGTTGAATTGCATGAAAAATATGCAACACTGCCTCTTTCACCTTAGTTTGCTATTGTCTTTCCACTTTATTATGCCTAATTAGCTATGAAGAACAATGCATTTTGGATTGAAGCTGTACCTTGAAGGCATATATCAATTGCTCATTCAAAACTAATAACAATCATTTAAAATTTGCTAATTATGTCTCCCTGTGAGCCTTTCCATGTGTCAATTTTTCTTTCTGTACCTGCTGTAGGGCAGTTCTGGGAGATATATAGATTGCACAAAAGCTGGCTCTTCAAGAATTGGAGTGAATAATAAGCTTTATAAAATGAACTTTATCTTGCCAACTTTTTTGTAGACTTTTGTTGGTTTTGTTATCTTTAATTCTGGTCTGGACAGGAGCTATGATAAAGATTTGATTGTTTGACTAATTGGCCAATTAGCATAAAAATAATATTAGAGGACTTGCTTCATACTCCTGTTTATAAATAAAGTCTGCCTCCAAGGTCCTAAGCATTTATTTTACCAGATAATACATGGAAGCCAATGCTTTAAAGAATGGCCAAGAAGTAGGCACCGTCCCAATATTACCACAGTGCAACCTCACACCCTGTCAAGTTTTATTCTGTGTTCAGTCCATCCAAGAATTTAGATTCAAACCAGTTGCTTATTAAATTTTTCTTTCTGGCATTCTGGTATGCCTGGGTGAACTGATGTGTCTACATCAATCAGGCAGTGAGTATATCAGGAGCTGAGAGAACATCCATATTTCTTGAAAACTAAAGGCTCCCAGGCAACTCTTATACTTTCTCATGTGAATTCTCCCACAGTATCCATTCTTTCATTTTTTAGCAAAGTGAAAATTGTGTGTGTGTGTGTAGGAGAGGAGGAGTGTAGCTGAGAATACATAGCTGTATATACTAACTCTTTGCTACAGAACAATAACATAAAAGAAATGCTTTATTTCCACTATGTACTAAAAGCACACTCTAAATATGAGTTGATGAATTACAATATATTGTAAAAAATGTGAACTTTCTCACTTGGACTTTATGATATTATATGTATGAAGGTCATATAGATTATAGATCAAAAGTTGAAAATAGATCATTGATTCTGACTTCAGTAAATCAAATATGCTAAAAACTAAATCTAAAGTAACAGAAAACATGCATGTCATTTTTCATTTTCAGTCATAGTGGTTAAAAAGGCTGAATGTTTACTTCAATCATTGCATAGAATCTTAAGAAGAAACAAAGTTAAATACTTAAATTTTAAAGAATTAAAAAAAGTTTTAAAATGCACAATGTTACAATAGAAGCATTTGTAAGAAAAGGATGGAATAGAAATTATAAAGTAATAAGAACAAACAGAGCAGGTTTGGTTTAGTAAATAAGGCTAGATTAGATTCTGAATTCTGGCCCTCCTTTTGGCACAACATCAGATAGGCAATTTTTTTCAGGCAGCTCATTTTTTCAATCAATCAATCAATCAATCAATCAATCAATCAATCAATCAGAATAGAGCTGAAAGGGACCTTGGAGGTCTTCTATCCCAACCCCCTCCTCAAGCAGGAGACACTATACATTTCAGACAGGTGGTTGTCCAGTCTTTTCTTAAAAACCTCCATTGATGAAGCACCCACAACTTTTGAAGGCAAGTAATTCCACTGGTTAATTGTCCTCACTGTTAGGAAGTTTCTCCTTAATTCCAGGTTGCTTCTCTCCTTAATTAGTTTCCATCCATTGTTTCTTGTCTTGTCTTCCGGTGCTTTGGAAAATAAGCTGTCCCCCTCTTTGTGGCACCCCCTCAAATACTGGAATACTGCTATCATGTCACCCCTAGTCCTTCTTTTCTCTAGACTTGCCATACCCAATTCCTGCAACCATTCTTCATATGTTTTTGTCTCCAGGCTCTTCTTTGCACTTTTTCCAAAGTCTCAACATCTTTTTTCTAATGTGGTGACTGAAATTGGATGCAGTATTCCAGGTGTGGTCTTACTAGGGATTTATAAAGTGGTACTAATATTTCACATAGTTTTGATTCTATGCATCTGTTTATACAACCAAGGGTTGTATTAGCTTTTTTGGTTGCTGCCACACACTGCTAGCTCATGTTTAAATGATTGTCTACCAAATATGTATTTGTACATTTGGTTTTTTCTGCCTAGGAAAACCTTGCTTTTCACCATATTAAATTTCATGTTGTTGGATAAGGCCTATTGTTCAGGTCTGTCAAGATCTTTTTGGATCCTAGGATTTCTTAATCCTAGAAAGAAGACAATGCAAACCACTGGAGAAAATGTTGCCAAGAAAACTGCAGGGACCTAGCAGTTTTCAGGAGTAAAGTGTGATTCAAAGATACAAGATAAATATTTTAAAATGATTTTTTGAGACACATTAATGGACTCTTGTAAGTCACAACCAGGCATCGAGTATATACATATATGAAGCAAGAGCAGGAGTGCACATTCAAAACAAGGACAGCCTTCAGCCTGCAAAACAAAGCGAACTGTTTTTCACTTCATGTGGAGGGAAGAATTCAAATTTATCTCACTGTCTTCAGAATAATAAAGCACCCTACCAGATTCACCTTTGATTTATTGAAAGAAAAATGGAAACACTATGCATTAAGCACTGGAGGGGATTGGAGTTGGGCAGCATAAGAATCAAATAAACAAAATAAAATTTAGTTAGGCCTTCAAATACACACAACAATCTTGGTGGCTACACATAGGAAAAGTTCATAGAGGTAGTCCTTGACTTACAACAGTTTGTTTAGTAACCGTTCAAAGTTACAATGGCACCGAAAAAAGTGACTTATGACTGTTTTTCACACGGCCATTGTGGCACCCCTGTGGTCATATGATCAAAATTCAGAAGCTTGGCAAGTGATTCATATTTATGATGGCTGCAGGTCTCTGGGTCATGTGATCAACTTTTGCAACTATCTGATCTGGGAAGCCAGATTCACTTAACAACCATGTTACTATCTTAACAACTGCAGTGATTCTTTTAACAACTGTGGCACGAAAGGTTGTAAAATGGGGTAAAACTCACTTCAAAATGTCTCACTTGGCAACAGAAATTTTGGGCTCAGTTGTGGTCATAAGTCAAGGGCTATCTGTACGTGATTTCCATTTGTTTCACCAAGAAATGTCCAAGAAGCCATGCCTGGAAGTGAAGCTTCCATTTATTTCCTTGAAATGACTTTCCTTGGAAGGACTTTATTCCTTTAAACAAATATGCCCACTAGCACAATTGGAATTAGAATGTCTTTCATGGCTCCTAGGACAATTGTTTTGTGTTGCTGGTAATTCAGATGACAAATTGAAGAATTTGTATTATCTAGTGGAGTTCCTCATCTCTCTCCTGAGATTGCCATGTTGGTGATGAGTGAGCTTCAAAGACCTAATTTTTGTCTTTGAGGTCTCTTCTAAATCTGAGAAGATCTGAGAATTATAGGCTATGCCATTTTCTGATACAGAAATGTTATGCATGTAAAGCAATATTGCAGCTAGTTTATAGTTCTCTTAATCACTTCTGCTTCCAATATGACTTCTGCTTCTAATATTTAAAGCATTTTAAAACATAATTAGATTTAGTTGAGCTCTCTCTTTGTGAGTGAAGGAAGTATCCTGCCCTCTTAGATACTTTTATGAAAATTTCTTCTGCCCTGGTTTTTTCCTCTTCTCCTCTTTTTTCATTCTGTTATTTTAGTTTTTTTAATTAGGAATCTTTTTTTTATACTGGGTAAAATGTCTTGTATGCTACCATGCCAAACCAGCCAGAAAATATAGACATACTTCTTGAAATCCAGAGAGAGAAGGGTGGGTGGGAGGTACATGATAGCAGTTTCTTGAATTATGCTGGTATAAGCTTATGGAAACCAGTCTGGATCAAAATTCCAAAAGTCCAAAGAAGAGGAAATATTGCGGCTTCTTTTGCATCCCATATTTGTGCTTCAACTTATTTTCAGTCTGAAGCAGAAAGACTCTGGGAATTAATCCACCCACCAACACTATTAGCAGCTGTCCCCACTGCCATTTTATAACAAACGTTCTAATTATAAAGCAATAATCATAACTGTAATTACATCTCATTATTGCTTGAATTTATTATGGTGTGATCACAATAGAAATGTTGCTGACACGATTCATGCTAGAATAAAGTCATGAGACCTCTTAAGCCTTGTAAACTGGGATACTCCTCTTTCACAATGGCCGGGATGTACTAGAGTGGATCAATAGCCAATTTTGTTTTTGTGCCTTGCTCTCTGGTCCTAATCGTAGACAATTTGTTATGGTTCCAAGGAAGACATAAAGTTCTGCTTTTCCTCTAATTGTAGAGCCCCCAAGCGGTGCTCACTGAACTGATTTCTCTCTAGTGCAGCAGGCTATCATCTTATAACCTGAAGCATAAGGATTAATAAGTCTTTTAATTTCCATTCTAGCAGCACATGTAGCTGTTGCTCTTCTGATCACAGCTGAAAACATATTAGATTGTTATCAGCCATGCTATAAATGAAGTCCAAAGCAGAAGCATTGCACCATGTGAGATACCTGATATTCTCTCAGCTACTTCAAACATGTTTTTTGATGTACCTTGGGAACCGTTTTAGACTTCGTTGGTGGAGAGGAGGGGAAAGACTTGCTCTTACATTTATCCCAGTTAAATTACTCTCAAACAATGTTTTTATGTGATTATTGTTTTAATACCTCAGTAAGTAGAAAATGCATGCATTTCTTTAATTTGAAAGAATAAGCTGCTTTTTTGGCTCATAAACATCACACAGGCCTCATAAACAGCACACAACATATGATAACTGAAAATGTATACATAATAAGATACTTTAGGAAAACGTAGGGCTATGTTTGATGGAAAATGGCTATTCAGATTTTAGAAATCATTGTTCTTCTTGCTATGGCTGTTTCCATCTGCGGTATGAAATGTGGTGTGCATATGAGACATCCTTCTCCCGCCTTTAAATAAAACCTAAGTCAAGAATAAAACACATGCATTGCAGAGCATATATGAGCATATATCTTGTGATCAATATCAAAATCAAAATATCACAAGAAAAAATTATGATACCTGCAGTTTGAATCTAGGTTTCATAACAAAGTACAAACAGAGTTTTGTCTTTAATCAATCTCAGTCATGGGATGCAGCAAATGGGCTTTCATTTTAAAATAGCAAGATTGGTATTACCTTATTGCAGTATCTAATGCTGATAATGCTTATGGCAAACTCATAAGACCAGTAAACATATTCATAGGGTTCTTTCAGGTAATCGCCTTAAAGTGCTAACTATAGTTCTTGAGGCAGCAGAAAAGTATGCCAGCATAAAATTTGCTGCCCCCATTGCAGATCCCTATTCTGCCAAAATAACAAGGCTACTCCAACCTAGCTGATAAGTCACGGGCATAGAGGAGGGGTAAGGGGTAGAATTGGAGGGAGCAATCAGTTTCCAGTAAGATCGTTCCTCAACTAATGTTGCAAGAGAATGTTAGTGATGGCAGAAAATGATCAAGCAGTCCAGTGCTGACCTCATGGTCAGCAGCACCCAGAAATAGCTGTTTGAATGGCCAATATGTAATAACCACAGTCTACTCCAAAGCACTCAATGACTCCACAGAACAAATGAAATGGGTGTAAGAATCATTAGGTAAACAGTCCTGGGGAAAAACACTGGGTGAGAAAGAAAGCCAAGACAACCTTGTCTTTATTTTGTTTGATATAAGACAAGGCAGAAGGCAATTCTGGCAGGCTTTAAAGATTTTGTTATTATACATGATAACAATAAAACAGAGTTCCAATAGTCCATGTAGAATTTGTTTCCTGACCTTCACTGAGGATCTGATAATGGAGAAACTGGCATCTCTCCTCCCCACACCAAATAAATTACTGTGACTCATTGCCCAAAGTGCTACAGGAACTGCAGCTGCAATGGTCCCAGGAGCATCTACTAGTTGTCAAGCTCTATGCAGTTGATAAAACCAAGGAAGGAAGAACTAATCAGATTTCAGCATCTTCAGTGCTAATCTGGAGTACATACAGAATTTGGGCAAAGTGATAGGAATCTTTTGTTTCCCCAGGCTATAGTTTTGGCTCCCAAAATGAAACAGCAAACATGTTTAATTTAGACCCTTCCAGTTTCTTATCAAATTGTTACCACAAGTCATTCTGGCAGAATTTTGTATTCCCACTGGGCAATGTCCTCCACCTACACTGAAATTCAGCAGGGGATGTGATGCTGTCTCTTACTTTGTCATTATGCTGATTCAAACTGCACTTTTCAGATCAGGCTGTGCTTTGGTGAAATCATTTATTATCGGGACACAGCTCCTCTCTCTATATTTGTTAAATGTCACCTTCCTTTGGTCGAAAAGTTTCCAGTGAGCACTTTTGTCTTCATCTATAGTTCGGTTTCTATAACTGGATAGTCTGAGGGAAGAAATAATGTCTTTCCTTTTTGCTGAACATCACAAAAATGAGTTATAAAGTGAAGAAAACTGCATTTCCTCTTGTTATCTATACTATTGATAGCCTTATTTTGAAGTCATGGCTTTGCCTCTAACAGGTTTCGATTGTTTCATACTCTGGAATGGTTATTTCAAAACCTGAACACTACTTCTGCTACAAATTTAGCCTGATGCTACATATCCTTTTCATGTTCAACTGATCATATCTTTAGTCAATTTTGTACAGGCTATATTGCAAAAAGACATAAGGGGAATTCTAGAGGTTGATTCACCATGTAGGAATTGAAGCTTGCTTAACTACAGACATACATTTCTTCACCATTAAGGAAAAAGTCACACATGGATTGTATAGACATTTTTCTCTGTTAAGTATTGTTTAGCATTTCTTTAACAAGCACAGCATAGAACCCTAAACTCTGAAGCTTTAGTGGCAAGACATACTTTGGGAACCACAGTGATGATTCCAGTGAAACCTTTCTACTCTTTCTCTTTCTCAGCTGCAGCTCTCTCCCATCCCTCCTGTTCTCTCTCTCTCCCCCCCCCATTTCTATCCTCTGTTGCTAAGAAAGGACTGTTGCCAGGTGATCAGATGCTGGATTCAACATGTACAAATACAGAACCTGAAATGAGTGAAAATAGAAAAGGGGACTCCACTTTCATAGCCTCAAAGAATATGAGGTTCTTCAGCAGATAGGCTGAGTATGGCCTTATTGATTTGCAGAAGAACTCAGAGCCAAGCTAAACAAAAGCTACTGAACTTCAGGTCTGCAAGAGGCTACAACCCCGCCTCTTCATCTATTTCAGAGCTGCAGTGTGATGGTGCTTCCCACTGAGAAATGAATAAATGGAACGATGCTCACCCAGGTGATGATGGCCAGCTGCAGCAATGAGATGCACTGCAAATAAATCATGTTCTATATTCAACAAAGCAAATCTTCTGAAGTTTGCCAGACAGATAGGGTTCACTGGAAAAGGACTGATTTATCAATCCTAAATTGACAGAGATACCTAGTAATCAAGGGTCAATTCTACAATGATTTTCTTCTTTCATGGTCAGTTCCAGTCAGTGTTGGTAAGTGGGAAGAGGTCGCTCCCTAGGCCCCTTCTATGTGGGATGCTCATTCCCCTCCTGCTTAATAGTTACATGAAACAACTGGAGGAGTACATCTGCAGTTTGCGTTTGTTATCATCAAAATGCCAGTGATATCGAATAATATTTTTTGACCCCCAACTTGTTAAGTGATGGTGTTAAGGTCCTGTTCCAGGAACTTGTGGCTCTACTGTTGCAACACAATCTACATGGGGCTGTCCTTGAAGATCACTCAGAAACTTCAACTGGTGAAGAATTCAGTGGAGGAGGAAAACTAATAGTTCTGTATTACAAAATAGATACTTTGTAGAGTAGATACTTAAATCATTTAGTTAAATTCTACCTTATAGCCTGTGTACATACTTACATGTGTGCTTAGTCATTATATATACATATAAACATCTCAGCTCTAGAATTATTATAAATACATTTTGTACTAAGCCTGTATAATAATAAAGAGCACTGTATTCACTTGTTAGTTCTCTGTGTGTGTCTGGCTTCATTCTTATCCCTGTTCACTCTCTGATACTTTTCATTATTTTTAGGCCATATAGGATAAAAGAACAGATAATAAATTGAATTCTTCAGTCATATTTAAGAACTCTTTTAATTTACAGAATTTTATTTTTATAGATAGAAAATCCAGCAATCACACACAGCAGCCAAAGGACTATCACAATGACAAGAGGATTAGCACAGGCAAGAGTAAATTCTAAAAGAACAAATACATTAGTAGGGTCTGTTTAAACAAACATTTGAATCTGGAAAACAAACCCAAGGCAGTAGACACCAAGATTCTAGTGTAAGAAGGTTATAAAAATAAAATAAACCCATCCTGTTTTCTATCAGACTTTGTAAACCTATTTCTCACTTTTTCTTTCAGATAGCACTCCTGGGGTAACAATATTGCGTTTTCTCAGCATGTAAAATGCCTGTTCTGAGTAGCACATTCCTCCTTCATTTGTATAGTGTGGGTTGAGATTACCCTTGAATCTGTAGTGTCTCTAAGCTCATCAGTAACAAACAACACAGAGAAATTCAACGCTGAGCATTTTAGATATGCTTGCTTTGGACTATTGGACTTTGGACTACTACAGATTGTAGGAACATTAGCCATTATATTACTACCTGCATTGTTATACACAAAGTGTATTAAGCATGGGCAAATATCTATACAGACTGAATAAATAGATTTTAAGAAATGAATGAACAGCAGAGTTGTTGGATTAAATAAAAGCAAAGTGGAGAATAATCTATACAGAATTTACCTGATGTAACAAAAACAAGGACAGCTGAGAGATCCCCAAAAGAGTTTGAAATAGATGGAGACAATGACATTTATAGCAAACTGCAAAGATATCAAAATAATGACATACTGTACACTATGTCTAATGATACCATCACCCCAATACAATGATTATTCTGACATAAGTGAATAAACCAAACACTTGGGTGATGATGTCATCCTACAAGTATCAACATTTGTCCTCCTGAAGATACTTCAGTGTAAATAAGAAAAAAAAATGCAAATAGCAGCGGATGATTCAGGAGAAGAAATGTAGTGTTAAAAAATGCTTAATGCTTTTGCAGAAAATTTGACTTTTTAAAAGAAGCATCATTCTAAAGGTCATTTCCTCTCCCCCCCCCAATTACTGTTTTTGAGCCAGGTTTTGCCTAATCTGTACTTGTACCTTTGGTTTTTCCTGCCTAAGTGTAAAACTTTGCTTTTCTACACATTAAATTTCATTTTGTTAGATAGGGCTCAAGTCTGTCAAGATCTTTTTGGATCCTGAAGTTGTCTTCTGGGGTATTGGCTATTCCTGCCAGCTTAGTGTCATCAGCAAATTTGATGAGTTCCACTTCTAGTCCCTCATCTAAGTCATTTATGAAGATATTGAAGATATTACTGCACAACAATGATATTGTTGATATTGAAGATATTACTGCACAACAATGGGAATTTATAGACTTTATATATATATAAAACCAAATTATAACCTAATGAGAAATTGATATAAAATGTTTCATAGATGGTATACTAATGCATCAATAATATCTAAAATGTATAAATCATAGATGTTTTATAACATGTGGTGGTTATGAAAAAAGAAGCAAAAATACTGGAAAAAACATTATACCAGTTAGAGTTCTATGTTCCTGGCTGAGGTTGAAAAATGATGTGGCCCATTTAAGAGCCGCATCCCAATTGACCCCTTAAGACATCATCTTTTGGGGGGGGCACACATGTTAAAGAATAGCAGGGTAGAGCTATTTTGACATGAAGCCCAAAATACTTGTCCCAGAACATTTTTGAAGCATGAACAGGCTTATCAAACAAATTTGGTCAAATGGAATATATTTTTTAATGTTCCAAAGTATATTTATAACTCATCAAGTATAATCCAAGAATTCATTACAACATTGTTTTAAAAGTTTAATAAATTAGAAATGAGGGAAAACAGAAATATTTCTTATCCTCTAAAACAATTTTCTGATTTTCTCAAACTTAAAAAAAATGTGAAATGTGCAATAGCTCTCTTTCCATTGCAGATATCTTCGTTTTCTTTATACTGTATTGTTGAAATGATAAAAAAGAAGGTTGTTTCTCCATCAGCCTCAAGTATTATGTGAAAACACTAGGTCTCTCACACACCAGGATGTGGGACAAGCTATTGTAATCAGATCACACAAACATAATACATTGGTTGTCTATAATTGACTTAGGCATTTGTGCTTTGAGTTGAAATTCTATTGTGTTCAGCCTTTGGCTTACCAAAATGTAGACCCGGGTGTTACATATTCTCTAGTGCTTATAATAATTTTCTTCCTTTAGCATAACATTACAATTTCAGTGCTACCCAATGAATAAGTTATATTCAGGACAGAGAAAAAGAATAACTTTAAAGGTGCCATTCCACAGTTTGCAAATTATACATTTAAACATAGTAAGATTATACATTTAGACATAATAGCTAAATTTAATCTCACGTTTAGAAACAGTATGTCCCTGTAGTGCAGAAGAATCATTGCCTTTATTTCTTATATCTGGACTCCCTGGAAGAATCTGAATAGCAATTGCAGAAAAGCAGGATGCTGGGCCAACTTCAAATTACATGTGTAAAAATTCATGTATCATGATGCAGGATAGATTTCTGCAACCTAGCAACCTCTAAATGTGTAAATACTTCAGTTCCAGAGTTGAACAGCATTGACCATCCTCACTGGAGAATTCTGGGAATCACTGTCCCAATAATTTCAAAGGTACCAGGTTGGGAATATTGATGGCAGAGAGCCATCAAAATATATTTCAGAGGACTGAAGCTCCAACAAAACCTGACCTTTCAAAGCTGCTATTATCCATGAAGGGGAAACCCTACTAATGGATGAATGATTTCTGTGGGTTTATTCTCTGTAGTTTGTAGGATTTTTAAGGGAGCAATTTGCATCAGGCAATCAGATCTGGCTTTCATCACAGGTAATAAATTCCCATGGTTGAATCTTTGACTGATGGAACTTGACTGTCCAAGTTCCTAAATCCAGTCTTTCCTTCCTTATTAATCTAGCAATAATAATGTATCTTTTCCTCCATATTTTTAATTGGATCTTGGCTCTAGATTTTCCTAAAAGCAAGCAACTCTCTGAGTCCTCCAACTGAGATGGAGAGGCATTACTGACTACATATCAATGTTTATATCTCTCAGTTATTCACAGTTATGTGGATAACTGGTATTATATGAAATTTTTGACCTTGAACAAGTTCCTTGAAAGGAAATTTAGTGACTACAGTAAAGTAAATGCATCACATCATTTTAAAAGAATGTTTTCCAAATTAGTACTTTCTAGATATATAGATGTAATCTTTCAGTAAAGACCATTTTTGTAAAGTGACTTTTTGTGTGCAGTGAAGGTGAGAACTTTATTATACTCAGCCTCCGATAGTTTAGGGATGAAACTATTTATTGAATTATATTCTTTTAACTTACCTATTGATTGTCTAGAGAGAAAGAATGTTCACATGGAAGAACTAATGTTTTGAGGTAAGTGATAACTAAGGGTCAATTTCAAACTACTTTTTGAGGGAATAGAAATGAAATGCTGATGGCGTGGAGGAGCCATTAAAGAAAAATCTGAAATGAATGGATCAAAGAGTGGTTATATCTAAGAAGCAACAGTTTTTATAGTAAAGTATGGCCTGATTTGATACTAGTTTTTTAAGGGTAATGTATTAATTCATTCTTCACTTTATGGTGATGAAAAATTCCAGTAGCAGTTTTAACAATCTTTCATTTTCTTTGTATCAGAACAAATAATTACAGGATTTTTAAAATATTTGGTATATTTGCAGTTATGTAAATAAAATATCTAGACTTTATCAAGTAATAATTGGCAGCATTTGCAGTCCTATGAATCTTGTTCATAAGAAATCTTATATTAAACATGATATCTCCTCTTGAAAGTCTTAAATAACTTTTGGAAGATGATTTTGGATTTGGATTTGATGTGTAGTTGAAAGGCTTTATGGCAAAAACAATTTAATAAAATCTGTATCAGTAAGTCATCAAAACTGACCTTGAAAATAATCTATAGGTGATTTACCACTCAATTAAAATAACATTGTATAAACCAAATGGAACCTATGCTGGTTTATTATCTATATTTCCTAAGACCCATAAAGAAATTGATGTGATTCCTATTGTTAATTGCTAAGCTTGCTTCTGTAAAACAAAAATCCATCTTGTATAGGATAAGTATGCTTAAAAGTGAGGGATTTTTTTCTGGCTCAAAAAGTAACACAATAGCAGCCTTGAAAAATTCTTCAATAACAGATGAATTTACTTAAATTTACTCCCAATTTATCAGCTGCATTAACAGTTTTAATTAACATTTATCTATATAATGTTTATAAAATATCCATTTGAAAATATTTTTAATATTTCTCTTTATTTTGATATACTTTCTGAAAAAATATTATTTTAGTGATTCCTTTACTTCTTTTTTTAACTAAAGTTTCAAAGTTTTCCCAGTTCTGCAATAAAAAAAAGCACAGAGCACAAAGTTAACAAATAATATACACACTGGAATTGTATTCCTTACCTTTCTGCAGATCCCCAGATAAAAATATCTGCATAGTTAAAATGGTTTTAATCCACAGCTTTCTCTTCCGATGCTTCCAGTACTATTTGAGAGAAAGCTGTGAGTTAAAACCATTTAAACTATGCAGATATTTGCTTCCATTGTTATTATTTTTACAAATAAACACATAGACATCTTTTATCAGCCAATTCTTAGCTGTTTAATTGAGAAGTTAGAAGATCTCCAATCAAAACATGCAAAAGAGATCTCCAACAACTTAATTTCTTATTATTATATTACATATTACATTACATTGTTATATTATTATATTTCTTATTAGTTTCTCCTGAAAAAAGATATGGGACTCCAAATTGAAAATTTCCCTAACAAAAGATGATTGCCCGGACATTGTCACATCAAATTCTTAACCAGTCATATCATGGAAATACATACTATTTGTTTTACATTAAAGAAAATGATGGTTCCTTGTAGTAATAGAAAGTAGAAATGTATACTGAGTTTTGTGATTATTCTGAAATTGTTCTTATTCTGTTTGGAAATTTTCATAAAAGCTGTTCAATTTTATGTGCTGTGAATCAGAATCTATAGTCTGATATCTCCCTGTGGACAATTTTTAGAAATCAACAAATGATTATAATTTTGTTTTATTCTACTGCTGAGTTTAATTAAGCTCTTAAATACAAAGCTATACATATATGAAAGAACTGTTTCCATACGCCAGAATAATTTCCCCACAAAATAATAAAACTGTATTTTAAAATGGATGCAATTTTTATTTTTGTAAAATTTCAGCAGGTGGTGATTGATATGTGGTCAGGTTGATCAAGCTTGGAATCTATTAAGAATTAACTGGTTATTTTTTTGGGAAGAATGCCAATAGGGAACATGTGGAGTGTTAATTAGACAGGGAAGTTTAAAGAAAAGAAAAGAACTATTAAAAGAAGATAATATCAGCTTTTTGATGTAAGTCAGAGAAAGATATAGACAGTACAAGGATTTCAGGAATGGTGCTTTGTCATAGTAGGATATAATAACAGAATTTTGAAAGACAGCACAAGTTTCTCTAATCCGTTTTATAGTATACTAACAAAATTAAGGTAGGATTATCCTGAATTTCCTAGACCATGTAATTGCTTCCTCCTTAACAGTTCTTTCATATTAAGGTGATCCCTATATTGCTTTACAGTCAAAGGCAAACCACTTCCATACTGTTGCTAAGAAGACCTTAGCAAGAGAAGCTGTGAAAAACCTTCATTTGGTGTGTGGAAGCTATTGGGAACTGGATGGGAGCAAAGCAAACTTAGATTGAGTCTCATGCAGATGTTGTTGCTATTTGTCACTAACATCCAGGCTGCCATGCACAAGAAATCAGGAAAGTTCAAATGAATATAAAGGTTTATTGCAAGTTTAAGCTCTCTACAAGAATCTGAACTACTAACAGTCAAAGCAAATTGGCAGCAGATAAGAGTCAATGGAATTCAAGGTGGGCTACATTAAGATCTCTTGTGTGCATGAAGGAACTCAAGACTGATGATGCATTTGACCCCTCCCTTGGGCTCAGCCTGGTTATCTCCTATACATTTAATCCATTAACTTAGATCCCAGTAGTTGATGGGGATGGAGCTGATTAGTGACTTCACGATTTCCTGCAAAGCAGAACATCCAGATTCAGTCACAGTTTTGTTCCATACAGTATTAACCTTGTGAATTCTAAAGCCTCCTCCTTCCGTTATGTATTCAAGATGGACAGTAATTAATATTTATATGTTACTTATATATAAGGGTGCAGGTCTATACATATGTTGTATATAGTATGTTTAAATGTGTGTTATGTATGTGTACACTTTGAGAGCAAGCAACTAAATTTCATTTTTAATGTGTGCCATTGTGTTCACAATAACCATAGTAAAGGTTATCTATCTATCTATTAAAACAGTAGGTGAAAGCTGTAGCCTGAGGAGGGAATCTGGGTCCAGTTCCAGCTGGAGCACTGGTTATGTTCCAACTAGGCCCAAATGTCTAGCAATAGTTATTCATGCTTTGATCACAATGTGATTGGAATACTGTAACAGATTTCATTGGGAGCTGCCTTTGAAGATGATTCCCTAGCTGCATTTAGTTCTGAGCACAGCAGCCAGGCTGCTGACAAGACAAACCTGCCATTAGAGAATAATACCTACTTTAAGATTGCTGAGCTCATTGTTGCTATGTTTCTGTACCACTTCAGAGTGTTGGTTATCATCAGTGCTTTTTTTCTAAAAAAAAAAAAAAGGTGCCGGAACTCACACACATCATACAATCCGCCTTGCCTACCCTACAACGTTCCATCCAAAAAAGATGCCGGAACTCCGTTCTGGGCATTCTATGAGAAAAAAAGCCCTGGTTATCATCTACAAAGTGTAAATGAGATAGCTCTGGGGTGTAGCAGGCAACATCTTGCCAAAATTGAATCTGCCCACTCCCTACCTCTTATGGGCTGTACATGGGGTGGGGGAGGTGCTAGGCCTTCTTAGGAAGACACTTCCCCTGGATGTATATACAACAACACCCCTTGCTTCCTTGTATTTCACAAGACAGTTAAAATATTTACTCATTTTATAATACTTAAAATCTGCCACAATCCCTGGGAAGATCTTGAGAAGGCATACTAAAT
Organism: Protobothrops mucrosquamatus; assembly: GCF_001527695.2. Taxonomy (NCBI): domain Eukaryota; kingdom Metazoa; phylum Chordata; class Lepidosauria; order Squamata; family Viperidae; genus Protobothrops; species Protobothrops mucrosquamatus. The sequence continues at coordinate 310,218 of NW_015386851.1, read as the reverse complement.
TAAAAAAAGCAAAACCTCAAACACATAATAACTAAAAAATGAAAATCAAAGTATAAACTCCAGACACATGCCCACAATCAATGGCACAGTGAAATAAAACAGATTTAACTTATTTATGGAATTGCAATAAGGTGGGAGCTGCATTTGGGTAAAGGCTATTCCACAAGAGGAGCCTGATACAGAGTGTGCCATATACCTCATAAAATTTTTGTTAAGTGTTTTTTTGGTATACCCTGGAACCTTATATCATTAACTCTTCAAAGGTAATCTCCAGCAGTTTGAAGTAGGTCCATAAATTTGCCAGCAACCAATGCAGCAACTTTAACATAGGTGTTGTGGCTCCGTCTTGTGAGCCCCTCTTATCGGAGGAAGAAGGCTCCGAACATGAAGGAGAGGAGATGGCTAGGCCTCCCTCTCCAGGACCCTCCTCAGGTGTCTCCCGACGGAGAAGAGATTGACCAGGAGCCAGGTGGTTCTGAAATTGACCAGGAGCCAGGTGGTTCAGAGATTGGCCAGGAGCCCGGTGTGTCTCAGATTGGCCAGGAGCCAGGTGTGTCCGATAATGAGGAAGAAAAGTTGTGGCTGGATCCACGCCAGCGTAGGAGCGATAAGCGTGCGCAGCAGAAAAAGAGACGTGCCAGAGATTAAGCTGAGTCACTGGACCACACCCCACAGGCTATAAAAGGGTGGTGGTGGCCATTTGGACCTCTGTGACGGACAGAAGCTGAATCTTTGGCAAAGTAGTGTGCTGTTCAACTGTGTGTATTGTTTTTGTTTCTGTGTGTTTGGAGTAAAAAGGTCTTGGCAGGCAGCTACGGAGCTGCTGCCAAGTTTCTTATCTGTGCATTGGTGTCTGGAGAAGTCTTTAAACCCTCGGCCGGCTGTTTGGGTGTGTGGGTCGGAACGGGGACAGAACAATAGGTGGGATTTATTTGTTGGTGGCATTGTTCTGCCACTAATCTTGTTACCAATTTTTGCACTAGCTGTAGCTCCTGGGTCAACATCAAAGGCCGTTTCACATAGAGTACACTACAGTAGTCCAATTTGGTGTTGATCAGGGTATGAGTTAGTGAACTCAGGACATTCTGGTTCAAGTAAGATCATAACTGATACACAACTGGTACAAGATCATAAGCTGGACAAATGTACTCCTAGCTGTCACTTCCACCTGTTACTTGATCAAGAGATGTGAGACTAGGAGGCTTTCTAGCCACAATCCATATTCTTCAACAGGAATCTGACAATGTCCAAGGTTTAACTCAGGCTTGTGTTAACAGAATTTACATCACAGGGATATGCAATTTAGTTATATTTTCCATTCAGACAAAATACAAATTGAACCCATATATCAAAGGACTTAAATTCTGCCAGAAGAATGTCTAAGCATTTAGCAGAATGCTGCCAGAGATATTTGTTCCAATCTGGTATTAAAATGGATGGAAGGAATAGGAGGAAGCACTGCAACCAAGTGCATGGCCAAAAAAGGGAAATATGAGTCTGGGGCTGAAGTGTAATCTGATAAAGCATTTCAGACATGACCCTCCCTAGTTCTCATGAAGATAAAAGGAGGGAGGATGAAAGCGCATTCAGAGTTTATTACTATAACCTTATAATAAAAGTAACATTAGCTTGCATGTCTTTGGTTTCCAAATTTGGTCTATCCTAGAGGGCTGACAAAGAAATTGCATCGTTCTCTAGAAACTGTCAGGATGAAACTACTATAGACAAAATGAATATTGTAATAATGTTCTATTGTAAAAGTTGGAACCAAGTTACCCTTCTTGTAGGATGGCCCAGGGAAAACTGCCAGACAACTGGATTTTGGCACTGGTATATTAAAAGGCTTCACAGAGTGAGGATCAGTAATTCCCTCCTCTAACTTAAGGTTGTATCTGTTCCTAGGTTTCTGAAATCCTACATTATCACCGAGACATTGCATTGCACAACATCTTAATGGGGCAAGAGACTTCTGATAGACATAATTAGGAAGCAAGGTGACAACTCAAGAAAGATTTTGCAGATTTTGATTCTAATGCATTTTTGTGCATATTCCTAGAGATGTCTATAATGAAGCAGTTTCTCACAAATCCAATACATTATTAGCTGACATTATTCAGAGCTATGTAAACCCAGAGGCAGATTGAATGAGTGAGCATCTCATTAGAAATATTTATAGAACAGCTTTCTCCAGTTTCGGGCTCTTCAAATATCCTGGACACCAGTTCCACAATTCACAGCTAGTATAGCCATGCTCTCTGTGAATTGTTTGTCTGTTTAACACATATATGATTCCTTATCTACCAGGAGGAATTCTGGGATTATGAAAACTGATCCAATGCATCTAAATTAAAGAAGATTAAAAGATTAGTAAAATGAAAGATAAGAGCTTGGACCAGTGTTTAATAAAACAGATCTGCTTCTTGATTTTCAGTAATAGGAATACTAAAATCCTCAGCATTAGAAGAGAGCACTTTGGGTACATATCTACTCTCTCAATTCAGGAACAAAAAAGGGAACTATTTCTTTAAAATGAGCCACTGCAATGTTAGAGAGACATTTCAGTATTTGCTGTCAGTTAAGATAGCAGAGCTTATCCATATTGATTAGAGAGAAAGAGACCAACATAGCAGAAAGGGCAGGCTGGCAGTCCAGCTTGGGATTGACTTCTGTATCTTTTCTTGGCAGTTTTGTGTTCCTTCACCTATTAGTTGCCCAGTGAACAGAATTGAGAACCAGTATGAGACAGATGGTTGTTCCAACAGCCTAGCAAGGAAGATGAGGGGCAGCTAAAGTTACAAGAAAAACTACATTTAGAACAGGTAAGTATGGAATCATAGTTGATGTGTGGGCATTGGTTTCAGATGATGCCATGTCTAGACAAAAGCAGTTAGGGATTCTCAAATGTAATTACAGTCAATTTAATCCACATCAAAGAGAAAGAAATCTACTTAAACATCTCAAGATATGTAAAAGTAGGTGACTTTGGCATCTATTCTGCTCATATCTATCATTCCCCTTAGCACAAATATCAGTTTGTTATCCATTCTGAAATTAAGAACCAAAAACCTATGAAAACATATAACTAGGGAATGATCTAGTTACCCATGACAATAGCATTAATAACCTTTGTTTCATTTATTTAAAAAGACTTGTATTGCAACTCATCTTAGAACCACAACTCTGGGAAGCTCACAATAATTACATAACATCATACCAAAATAATAATACTAATAAAAACAGAGAAACTTAGCACTATTTTATACAGTCAACAACACTATCTTCTACTTCCAACTTCCTAGCGCTTGGGGTAGAGCTAGCTTTTTGTCAACCTGGTGCCTTTAACTTTCAGAATTCACAGCCACCAAGTCCAAAATTCAAACTATCCAAGACTTTATTTGAGAGACACTAAGTTGAGCAAAGTTCATATTTCAGTCTCTGAGTAAAAGAAACATTTAACAGAGATCATGATTATATTAATTTATGGTTGAGGAAAAGGCATGACTGCTCTAAGCCCTTCCTGACAAGTGCTATCTGCATGCCCATCCACACTCCAAATTATATTTTGTCCTTCAAATATATATTTCTATACAGTCTAGCAGACATAAATTGATAACACTGTGGCCACTAGCAATTCTTCCTCATCCAGCTGAGATACATATCCAAGGTTCTGTCTGAAGGTTATCTGCTGGAACTTCTAACTTGACAATGGAGAGAGAAGTAAGGCTGCTGTAAATGTTCACTTACAAATATTTACAGGGACAACAAAAGAAAAAGTGGAAGATTTCATGATAACTCTACCTGAGCTACTTATTTTCTTAATCTGCAGTTTCATCAGATTTTTTTTTAAAAAAGGTTTTATGCTGCCTTGATTCTCACAAGTTGCCCATCAATGCCAAGCAGGTGGATTTTTTTTTTCTTAATAGCAGATGTAGAACATTTTATACCATTTTTTAGAGGAAAATGCCAAAGCATTTATGAGTATTTTCTTGGATAAAGCAAGTAACCTATTAGACAAGAGTTCTTTTTTTTGGGTGAAGTTCTACTGCGGTAATTGTATATGGGAATGACTTTGGGAGACAACAAACTAGACAATAGTCAGATACGAAGCAACTGAGCCCATAAAAGTAATGAGGATGTGGCAAACATCCCAGAAGGGACCCTCCCTAGTTTCTTGTACTGTAAAGGTGAGGGGGGGGGAGAGATATACTTTCAGACTTGTAAGATGCTGTTAATCTACAATAAATACAATAAAGATATAAAATACTTCAAAGTGTGCTTCTTATTTAGACTGTTGTGAGCTGACAACAGCTTCCAAAATGTAGCCTTTCCACATTTTGGCTCATTGTATAAGAGATCTCAGGACCTCTCTAGAAACCTCATATCTGAAACCAGATATGAGAAACCAGGAGAAAGTGGTGTGACCTTCTCAGTCCTCAAAAACCAATTCCTGCTACAGCTTCATTGCAAATTCCATGAATAATAACATGCAGCTTCATAGCCTATAGGGGTTTACATTTACATCTGAACTTTTAGATTGCATCTAAGAAATGACAAAATCTAATTCATCACTGCAATCACATTCTTTTTCCAACAGTGAAAGAATAAAGTGCTCATGCTGAAACTGGTCATTTCCTATCTGAGATGTTCAAGAAAAAAAATGCTCTCATCTCTGCACATTGAATACTAGCCTTTTGGTTAGCTTTCTTCATCCAATTCTGTTTAAGGGGCCCAGAAATTGATTTTTTTCCTTGTCATGTTAATAGTTTCTGAGGCTCCTGGCTGGAGACAGAGAAGGAAAGAGAGATATTATTAGGAAAGAGAAAGAGAGAGGAATGCATAAACTGAGCTTTAATGTCAGCTGGCTCTTCTCCCTACACATCTGTGCTTACACATTAAAAAATGTTTTCTTGATAATAATATGTTTGTCCAAGTGCCAGAATTAAAAATGCAAGGAAATAAATAATATATGAATTGCACATAAAACATCCGTTTCCTTCTAAATACCTTGCATTTTGTCTCTCCAGCAATTTCTGTACAAGTTCCAAGAACAAAAGTAAGGCATCTTTTCTGCCCTTAAGCTGTCAGCCTCACACTCTGTGTGCATCATGAATTGCAGGTAAAAAAGCACCATAGATCACAGACCAAAGAACTTCAGATATTTACAGCCCTCCCACTCTTAGGGTTACACTTTCACTCCAACACATTCCCATTAATCAGCTGTTGTCTTCCACACAATAGTAACACATGTCACATATAAATGTCCAATAGTGTCTACAAGGAGAAACATGCTCTACATTTGTAGATTCTCCCATGGAATTTAGAATCCTGATTATTCTAGAAACTTTAAAAAGTATAGCAGGTTTCCTGTAGAAGATATTAGCTTTCTTTACAAATGCTGAATGATGAATTGACCAATGCTGATGTGGAGGAATGAAGCTAATAAATGAAGCTTTGCTTTCCCATATGTATGATTCTATTAGGATATGGGGTAGTTGTATGAATATGAAGGTATTTGAAGAAAGAGAATATCTGAAATCATAAAAAGAGATAAAGTGGCAAAGGAGGAACTACCAATAGCCTGCATATTTTTCTTCTCCTCCAACAAGTGTTTTGATGTCATTTCTCTATTCATTTGCTCACTCATTCATCCCAGTAGCAGCCAATCAAATGTGGGGGAGCTTGCAATGTCTGGTCCTACTACTCACAGATTTTTCTCTCTGTGAGTGGGATTGACTGAGTTCATGGCAAAGTGCCTGAATAATCACTGCTTCTTTGTATATGTGCTTCCTCTCTGAAAAACTGTTTCATCACTAGAAAAACTATTACTTGGGAAAAGATGGCCTTATTTTTGTGGCAGCATCCTATATTTGCAAATGGGAAATTGGAGCAATACAGCAAAGAGACCATACACAGTATTGTTGTGTAGCCTCTAAACGCATTCTGATGAGCATCTGCCCACTTTCCTCTCTTGAATTATCAGGCAATTAAAAACAGCAGTGCTGAGGGTAAAACAATCAGAACACAAATGGGACCAGAAAGGCAAATGGACTTGAACCTGGAACAGCACTGGATCAAGAATGAATATTTCTAATATGTGGCAAGCCTTTGAGATTATTTGATTAACTTTGTGGTGTTGATGCAGTCTTTCCCAAGTAAACACCTTCCAAATGTGTTTGGACTACAAATGCCAATGGTTATGCTGAATGGGGAATGTTGAGAATTGTTGACAAATATGTCTGGTGGACAGAAATTTGGAAAGATGGTGTTGGGCTGCAATTCTATAAATGCAGGCTTTTTTTTAATAAACCTGTACAGGATGGCATCATTAAATGTTAAGATATCCTTCTCTGGCTTATTTATAGATATATATGCCAATATCCTGGGATTAAAATAAATCATCCTAAATCAGTACAGACAACAATAATTATCCTTCATGAAATCCCTAGGAATTCTGAACCGTACACCAGAACTATTAGCTACAAAACTGTCAGCCCTGATTATCTATCAACCTAAGTCAGGGTAAAACTGTAGGAATAGGACCCATGAATCAACAATACCAATTCATAACATTGTGATTAATACAAGAGATATTTATATATCTTCAAGTAAGACTGGGATCATAACCAGCAAACTCCACAGTTCTATAAAAATACCATTTGGTAGCATTTTTTTCCAAGCTGGGAAATCACACCTGTATTTTTTATGTTTTTAAATGCAGATGTCTTGCTTTGACAACAGATAAAAATGCAGCCATTTTCTCTATTGCTTTTAGAATTAGTTGATGCTGGGAGGGGGAATAGGGATGAGAGTCAAGCTAGTCATAACAATAATAACTTAGCCGTGGGAACCCAAGGACATTGAGTTCAGAGCTGATAGTGTTTTGGCGGGCTGGAGAGCTGGGAAGAAAGCCCGCGCTTCAAGCTAATTGGGGAATGTGATTTATGACTGTTTATTGGAGGAGGGAATTGTACTTTGTTACTTTGTATCCAGGGGAGGGGAATTTAGTTTCTGGTTTCAACTATGTAATGCCGATACTTTGTTTCTCAAATAAAAGATTCTTTAAGGTAAACAATGCCTCGAAGTTCTTTTGAAGAATTTTATCTGTCGGAACCATGACAGCAAAAGGGTGGATAGGAAACCAGTGAAAGAGAAAAGAAGTACTCAGAAAGAAACCGAGATAGCATTTTGTTCTGTTCAGTGAGATTTTCTCTGAGATAGGTCCCTAAAAGATCACTGCACCATGTTCACTCCCCCACTAAATCACTACCATGTTCAGTCCCCCAACCCTCGGGAACACAGATATGTGTAATTTCCTAGCACGGCTGACTTTGAAAGGTCAAGAACACCACAGGAACAGTACAAGAACCTATGGAATTGAACAGAAAGGAAGGGGAATCCAAAAAAAATTCCACCTAGTGCCCCACTCCTACTCCAAGCCCAAGTAGGCAGTAGTCCATATATTGTGTTTTTAAAGTTTTAAACAATCTCGAATGATGTGAAAGAAAACCTTCCAAGTCTTTGAAGTGCTCCATGAGGTTACCTCTTCAGGGAGGGAGGAGAATTCAGGAGTTAGGAGGTGATGGAGGCAAGAGCTTTCATCAATATAAAAAGAAACCATTCCATAATGCTACATAACACCACTGTTTCTGGATTGCTACATAATGCTATATAATGCCACTGCAATCTGGACTGAGCAGTTCTTCCTAAGTCACAGCTGAGATAGCAATAAATGAGGCCACTGCCCTGGAAATGATGCTGTGGGGTTGGCCTGAAGTGGTGCAAACACCCCTTCTGGAGATACCAATAATTTGACAAATAGCTTATGGCACAAGGAGAAAGAAAGAAGTCAGGTGAAAGCCATTGCAGCAACTTACTTAGATTTTATTTACTTTCATTTTCAATAGATAGCCATTGTTATCCAAAAAAGATATAACAAAAAAAGAATAATTTCTTTTTTTGATGTACGTTAATATTTAAATAATTACATTTTCAATTAGAAAATTTAACTATAAGCTACTTTGAAAAAATTATTTGGATTATAAGTAATTTTAATAAATAATAGCACATTTTATTGAATCTGAAAGCCTATCCTTTCACTAAACTCTTTTCTGTTGTTTCAAACATACAAATGTAGCTAATATTCTGGAAATTTTCCCCTAATTTGTTCTTCCATATATCAGTAAAATTTGTATTCAGTACTGCGTCACTTCTTTTGATGAAAAAGAAGTAAGGCAAATAGACAGACTAATTATTCTGTAATTTGAGGTGAAATTTTGTCTAAGCTAGTATTACCATGAACTGACTTTTCACAAAGGCCAGAAGACCAACATAGCTGTTAATGGTAAGATGTAGAAATTTATTTGTTCAACTCCATCCAGTGCACAAGCAAGTTATCCACAAATCTAGTTTGGCATTTGGGAACATGTTTTTTTCTCCAAAATCACACTAGCAACTAGCATTTAAAGCTTATCTTTACCAGATAATGGACAAAGAAAGAACAAGTTAAATTGCACCCTGTCCACCTCATACTCCTTGTTATTGTGGATGAAAAAAAAATAGAGATACACAATATTGGGAAGTCACAATCTTCAGTCCGGGTAAAAGGTCAAGCCTATAAACATTGACTGAAGAAGTAAGTGAAAAAACTTCAAGTCTCTTACACACTGGCTGGTGTGGCAAATGCTTTATAAAGCTTCACATTGACACAATATTTATTTATTTGATTTATAATCAGTCCTGCTTGGTTGAATATGCAAGGCTACTATGATTAAGGATCCCATAATGTTCATTATTCCTAGCTTATTTAATTGCCCATCAAAAAAACTACTTACAATGAAGACGAAGGCAGAGAGAAGGGCAGTTCTACCTTTTTATGGGGCTTCTTCATCAAGATATCTTGATGCCTTACCACCATTTCACCAGGCTTGCTATACAGAGCAGAAGTTTGACTTTTTTCTTTCTTTCACCATAAGTACATATGGCAAAACACAGACAAGGATAAGGGGATGGTTCTGTCTGGATGAAGATGTTTTGCCCCTTATTGGTGAGCTGGAGGAACCCTTGCTGATTGATGGGGAATGTTCAGAGCTGCACGGATGGCAGGTGTGTGAATAAAATACTTCTGAGGTTGTGGAGGTGCCATTACATATTTACTATGTAATATGGGCACATTCTTCATATTAACACCACACTAAGCAGCAGCGTTCATTTGGATGATATTCTCATGGCAGCTCCCCTCTGCTCCACTCCATTGCGGGGATTTGATTTGAGGGCTAGGGGTTTTCACCCATATTCACCAGGTCTCCACTATTCTCTCTGCCCTCAAGAATGACTGCAGTTGAATGCACTTATTGCTAATAATGGAAATAAATAGTAAGCGGCAGTATTTGCTTTGAAATACATCAGGTAGCTGTTGTAAATTTGTATTAAGGTAGCACTCATAATCATATTACCATTCTATTTAATACCAGATCTGATGACGGCTATTTGTTCATATTATGCAAAGTACATAGAGATGGAGAGACACGCTCAAGGATTTATTTTGGTCCGCATCTTTAAATAAACTAATCTGTTGTAAATAGCAGTTATCTTGCTGTTTTTGTGCTTCTTGCAAACCTTCCTTCCTTCCTTCCTTCCTTCCTTCCTTCCTTCCTTCCTTCCTTCCTTCCTTCCTTCCTTCCTTCCTTCCTTCCTTCCTTTTCTTCCTTTTCTTAAAGAAATCATAGCCTGATGTAGAAAAGGAGCAGATCAAAATGATTGGGAATAAACTGATCCATCCACCTTCCTTATGACAAAACTAAATTTGAAATGTGCTATGACAATATGATAATATTCTCCACTGCCATCATTTAATTTGCAACTTGGAGAAAGAGAAAAAGATATATGTGCAGATTTATACTATTAGGTTTTCAGTATTCTCCTTCCATTTGCTTTATATCCTTTGGGTTTTCTTCAATATATTTTAATAATCATCAACAGAGAAAGACAAATAGGTCTATGTAGAAGAGAAGATATGCAATCAGGGATGGACTCACCTGTTTACTACAAGTAACAGCAGTAAGTGAAACTGTACTACAGTTGAACAGAATTTATTCAAACCAGCCCCTCCATTCCTTCTTATCATACCTCTGATATATGATATGATAGCAGCATCGGATATTTTTTTCAATCTAGCCCAGGTCATCAGCTGCCCCATGCAGGACTAGAGCAACTTTTCATTTTGAAATGTCATGTATTGAATGCTCCAGGATATTATCAGAGATAAGGAATCAGAGACAAAAACCTAGCAGTTTGGGTGAGAATTGTACATCCCATTCTAACCAGGGGAGGGGCAGAGAGGAAGAACAATAGGCTTCCACTACACAACAGTGACATCTCTCCTTTAGGAAAAGAAACAATCTGTTTATTAGGAAGGGAATTCTTATGAGACCCTTCACTTTTTAAGAAATCCATTGTATATGTATAGTGGGATCTCAAGTCCTGATAAAAATCATTTGCCTTTAATGGCATAATTCTATTTCAGGAAGTCAACAACAATGTGCCATAGACATATAGACCTTGAAATTAGCAAAGAAGAGCAGTTACGGCTCAACATAGGTCAAATTCTGCTCATTGGTGTTTGTGCAGGCATTTTCATCAATGTCAGCTGAGTTACCATTACTGTAACATGTAAACAACCTGAAGCTTCACACTATAGAAATAGTCTAGGCAACTTTAGAGGGAAAAAAAATCTAAGATATTTCCATATGATATGAAAACTAAATGGCTTAAAGGTCCAGTAAAAACAGTATGTTAGTATGTCATTTTATGTACACAGAATACATTACATTAGTACATTAGACTACATAAAAATCCAAGGAACATCTTTCTAAATACAATGAGGATAATATAAAATTATTAGAAACTAGGAGAACATTTAGACAATAGATTTGGAAGGGATGATGATGATGATAATGATGATGATGATGTGTCCAACTGATGGTGATTCTAAGGGCTAGGTCTACAAAGGCTATGGCTTTCCCAGAGTTATAGACGAAGTTCTTCTAAATTTATGTGAGAATTAATTAGGGTGATCCACCCAAAAACATTGGAGATAAATGGATATTATTGCCCTGTAAGCATTATTCTCTTTAAAAAAATCATCACAGTTCTAGTATGTGCTTCTATGCTTTCAAATTCAAATCTCAATTCCCTCATTGTCCTGGGAGTGGTTTATAGAGGGCAGGAATATCTGAATAGAATAGAATAGAATAGAATAGAATAGAATAGAATAGAGCTGGAAGGGACCTTGGAGGTCTTCTAGTCCAGCCCCCTGCTCAAGCAGGAGAACCTATACCGTCTCAGACAGGTGAATGTCTAGTCTCTTCTTGAAAATCTCCAGTGATGGAGCACCCATGATTTCTGGAGGCAAACTATTCCATTGGTTAATTGTCCTCACTGTCAGGAAGTTTCTCCTAATTCCAGGTTGCTTCTCTCTTTGATCAGTTTCCAACCATTGTTTCTCATCCTTCCATCTGATGCACTGGTGAACAACCTGGCCAAACCAGTTTTGCCTCCTAGAAATTGGACTTCAAATTTTCAACACCAAGACAGCCATTTGTATGATTTGTTCATTTTATGTGAAAGTGCATGATTTCTGTCTTAAAATTCCAACTGGGTCATTGGGCATAACCTTGGAAGTTACAGTCATATGGTCTCAGTTTCATCATTTTATACTTAACCCTTCTATTCTAAGCTAGCTTACGTGAAGTAAAGAAGAAGATGATGATGGTGATGGATGGTCAAAAATATCTATTTGGGGAGGATCTGATATTAAATCACTCTACAGAGGATGCTATTTCTTCCATTTTCCATCTGAGCTTGAAGCACTTAGAGGAAAGAAATACTCATGTGTGTTTGTTGTTTGTTGACTTCAGTTCAGCATTTAACACAATCATTCCCCAGCAACTAGTATTCAAAATGGGCCTTTTAGGCTTAAACACTCCTTTCTTGATTTTCTTACCAACAGGCCCCAATATGTGCAAGTTGGAACAAATACCTCTAATACCATTTTCTTGAGCACAGGTTCTCCTCAGGGCTGTGTCCTAAGTCCGCTGCTTGAACTTTGTTGACCCATGACTGTTGTGCTAGGTTTGCCACCAACCATATTGTGAATTTCAAAGATGATACAACAGTAGTGGGCCTTATTCATGATGACAATGTGGATGCTTACCGCAAGGAGATTGAGGGGTTGGTAAACTGGTGTAAGGAAAACAGCCTAGTTTTAAATACCAGAAAAACCAAAGAGATCATTGTTGATTTCAGAAAAGGCAGGCACAGCCACACTTCTCTGTGCATTAATGATTTACCTGTGGAGATGGTTACCAGCATCAAATTCCTGGGTGTGCAGCTAACGAGTAGGTTGGCTTGGTCGCTCAACAGCGAGACACTGGTGAAGTGGGCACAGCAGCACCTGCATTTTCTGTGTCGCATGAGAAAAGCACATCTTCCTTCTCCTATCCTTACCACTTTCTACAGGGGGACGATCGAGAGCATCCTGTCATATAGCCTCACAGTCTGGTTTGGAAGCATCACTGTTTCAGACAGGAAGGTGGTGCAAAGAGTGGTGAGGATGGCCAAAAAGATCATTGGCAGTTCCCTCCCTTCCATCCAGGACATAGCACAGAAGCGTTGCTTGAGCAGGGTCCGTACAATTATCTGGGACACTACACATCCTCTTCACAATCTGTTTTTCTTGTTACCTTCTGGGAGGACGCTTCGTGGTGTCCGAAGCAGAACATTCAGATTCAGCCATAGTTTCATTCCATACTGCATTAACCTTGTGAACTCTCAAACTTCCTCCTTCTATTATATATTCAAGATGAACAGTTTTTAATATTTATTGGTTATGTATATGTAGGAGTGTGGGTCTACACCTATGTTGTATATAGTATGTTAGGTGTGTGTCATGTATGGGTTTCACATTGAGAGCGGGCAACTAAATTTCATTTTGATGTGTGCCATTGTGCCCACAGTAAAAAAAAACGACAATAAAGGTTATCTTACCTTAATGCCCTTTTGTCATATTCCAAGGATGATTGCATATAAGTATACTCATGCTTTTCACATTCTCCATTTTTACATTCTCAGCTTTTGTTGCATCAAAACATCAGAAGAGATGCTTATGTAGGTATCTTCTAGATTTACTGTAAATCTTAACCATAGTATTTTATCATTGGTAGAGTCATTAAAAGTTTTGAGGGTTAAGACATTCCCCAATACTAGATGTGTATTAATTATACTCCTTAAAGGGCAGAATTAGGGTAACTATGTGGAGTTTGCTTTCAAGCATGAACAGAAAAATATGCTAGGGAAATTCAAATATGAATTATTGCCTGTCTACATGAAGGGTTTCTGGATTTAATGTCAAAATGTAGCATAGTCCTAGCCTTGCCATATAATTCATATGGTCCTTCTTTTATCAGAATCATTATTCATATACCTTATAATATGAATTAACACAGTAATTATTTATGAATGCTTAATTAAAGTGTCATTGAAATAAATATATTTAGTTACTTCAGATATTCAACACATTCAATATATTGTATTTACCTCAATATACCCACAACACAGATACAAAATGGTTTGCAGAGAATTTTGGGATCTACACAAAAATATTTAGTATGTCAAAACAGATTGTATGTTGCATTCATTAATGTCTCTGCAATAGGAAAAAAAAACATAATCTCAGTCTGCACATAAATTTATTTGTCCTGAACTAATCCACTCATCCACCAAAATAACAAGTTAGGCATGTGTAATAATTTATAGATTGGAAGTTTATAGATTGGATATTTTTATATAGGACATGACCTTCTATTGTTTATATGTAAGTTTTCAGTAAAGAAAGCACATTCAGCGTAGTTGCAAAAATAAATATGAAAACACAATAATGTTACAGTGAGGTTTATTTCTTTGCTTATTTCACAATATTTATTCCTGGAGGACTTTTAACTCCAAAACAAGCAAGTTGTGAATAGAATATATTTGCTTACTTGCTTTTGGATTTCTCTTTTCAATGATCACTCGATTACCCATTTAGAAGCATCATGTTCACATTTTGGGTTAGAGATTATCAGAATAATTGCAGTAGGGTCAACAGCAGTGATCTACCTCTCCACAATGTTAACACAAATAGCATATAAAGAAGCTAAATTTTATAATCAAATTATGTGTATGAGAGTCATTAAATGACACTCTGCAATTCTGCCCTTGCTATTGAATTAATGTCCAACCATACTTTAAAGCAGTGCTTTCCAAACGTGGCAACTTTAAGATGTGTGGGAACATTGGGGCTGAAATCCATATATCTTAAAGGTGCCAAGTTTGAAAAACACTGTTTTAAAGGGTCACAGTATAATGTTTATTAAATTATTTAATTAATATTAAATGTTTGCATTTCATCCTCTGCACCCAGAAAGCGGTATTTTGTACAATATATTACAATATTTTCTAGTATCACCCTCTCATCTGGTAAGATCATGCCCTGATTACCATGAAATTCTCTAGCATTTCTATCTACTGCAGAAAGGCTGGACTCATTATTCAGTCTGTCCCCTGTGACAAATAAATGTTATAAATATGGATTTTTAAACTCCATTGTCATATTCCATATTATGTCATGTTTTAATATGATTCTGGGAATAACTAAAAACATGAGGCAATTTGTAGTGATTTACAATAATACTATATACTTTTATTTCAATCTATCATACCTTTTTATATCAATTTTGTGTTTTTCATCATTCATAGCAATATAAGATCAAATATGGGAGTTCATTAGAGTTGGGTGACTAATAAATTCAAATAAACAGAGACAGACAGACCAGACAGACAGACCAGACAGATAGATGATAGATAATTTTTTAAAAAAATTAAAGGGTGGATTTGGATAGTTCTTTCAATATAAAAAGGGATGGCAAAGTTGTATAGCTTCTCTTTTCCTTTTCTTCCTTAGTTCATCCTAGGTCATTTTCATTTATTGTGACAGGATGCTGAATTACACTGTCCTTCCTGACCTTCATGGCAATATTTTCATGCCTATGATTGGTTTCCCCTCAGATTTCATCATCAGACTATTAATATGCAACTTGCTGGCACAAAATGTGAACCTCAGTGCTACAATATGAACATGTTCAGCTAATCTAGTCTGACATAATTTGACGATGGCCAACTTCATCTGAATTTCCTTTAGCAGACATGTCTGTCCTTCCTTATTTTCCATTTTTTAAATATGTATGTATCCATGTATGAGAGAATCCCTAAATCAGAAACAATTTGCAGTTAGCAGCTCCTGTATCAGATACAAACAAGATCAACAGTAGTCACAAATATTCTCCTGAAGATCTGTTCATTGATGGGCAAAGGCAAGCTATAATCTAATGTGTGCAAACAATGTGCTGTAGTCCCCATTCAGCCTGTTAGAGTTGATTTTATGAACTAATTCAATCTATTTCAATTGAACTATATTAACCTATCTCAGTGGAGATGAGCAGGGCTGCTAGAACTTTTTCAACCCATCAATAACACACACTTGAGCTCAAGACTTGAGAACAGTCTGACGGAGTAAACTTCCATTACTTACTCCAGCTCCTGTTCACCTAGCAGTTAGAAAGCATGCACATGTGAGTAGATAAATAGGTACCACTTTGGTGGGAATGTAACAGCATTCCTTACACCTCAGCATAAAGTCATGCTGGTCACATGACCACAGAAATGCCTTCAGATAACACTGGCTCCCTTGGCTAAGAAGACCACCGCCCTCTAGAGTCAGATATGACTGAACAGGGGAAACTTTACCTTTTTAATATTTTAAAAGTATATGATCTTTAGATTATAATAACATAATTTATAAAAATGTTTCACAGCTGTAGAACTATAGAGGTTTATACAGAACAATCATCCCAAAATGGTGGCTGGGCTTTCAGCTCTCATGACTGTCTGGCAAAAGTGAGGCTGAAAACATGGCAATTTGAGAGCATATAATTGCAGTCCAGAATGAAAAACAACCTACCTTCTTATCTCCTAACAGATGCCGTTTTGCAAATGTGGGGCAGGGAGGAAGGAGCACCTACTTTTTCTACAGTTCATTGCAAACAGGTAACATGTACAATTAACTTTTTTAGTAATTTTAATAAAATTCCAATATTTATAGAACATTTTTAAATATGAAAAATATCTAATAATAATAAAAACCAAGCATTTGTTGTATCTTACAATATTACTTGGATAATCCCTAAAGAACACAAGTTTCAGTGTTTTGTCTATTCTTTATACTGAGTTATTTCTTGATGAACAATGTAATAATAGTGGGCACAGCAGTTCCTGGAGACAGCTAAATAGAAGAGAAAGTATGGGAGAAAAATACAAAATACAAAGACTTGCAAATAGAAGTAGAACAACTGTGGTGAAAAAAAGCAAAAATAATGCTAATATTGATAAGCATCTTGAGTGCAATCCCAAAACATCTGGAGCACCATTTGAACACTACCAGCATTGACAAAATCACCATCAGTCAATTGCAAAAGATAGCTTTACTTGGAACACCTTACATCCAGCAACAATATCTTTAACACCATCAAACATCCATATTTGCCTATCCCAGGTCCTTTGGAAGGACTGGATAGGTGGACAAACAAGTTAAATCCAATCTGAACATCTGGCTGACTATGTGACCAGCCATAATACTTCATTGAAAGCTCAAGTAAAATACTCCTTTTAAAAAAATCTAACTTACAGGTTTTAAAGACGCATTTTCCAGATTTCAAAAAACACACAATTCAAAGTACAATGAAAATAACTAATTTTCTAATTAATTAGACAGGAAAACCTCTGTATAGATTAATCTTGTCCTGCTGGATTAGGAGGCCCTCCAGACAATAATCCATATATTGGTTACCTCACATGTGAACTATTGCAATGTACCTTGAAAACCTCCTCCTCTGTCCAGATTTCTATGGAATCAAGTGGCCTTATAAATGTGACAATTAATTAATTTATTAAATATTCATAAAACATAGATTAATTAATTAATTAATTAATCAATCAATCTATGTTGTATGAATCTTTAATAAAGTAGTCTCAGTTAAAATCAATCAAAAGAATTGGATTTCCCCCCCAAAGTCTTTATAATTGATGGGACAATTATATATCTTTGGAGAATATGAGTGCAATAAGTTAACAGCTGTTATTGAAATTGCTCCATTAATAGTAATGAACTAAAAGGAAATGTATAAGAATGTAGGCAGTTGTTTAGAAAGCTATGTATGCACCCTTCATAATAATGTAATTAGAAAGAACAGATGCGTATTTATTTTTATACTTGCATTTTAATTTCTGTTTTTAAAACTTATTAAACTGTTTTGCTAAAGATTTAACTTGTTCTGGCTAACACATCTTGAGAACTTCTTTTGGCCCACAGCCAGCACTGACAGTTAAACTCAGTAAAGGCCAACATCAGCTGGATAAGCCATTCTCTCTCCCTTGCCCCACAAGTGTACCTCTTGCCCTTCTGTTTGCATTCTGCCCTGAAAGTAGTCCCAGGTGAACCACAGTATTATTAAATGTGTAGATTGGCATTCTCACCAAAATGGAGTGTCATAGCCAGACTTTTCATGGTATTTGCAGTTTGTCAACAGGGAATGAGTTTATATCTTAACCCAGAAGATAGTAGAGTTATAGCAATGTTTTAAAGGGTTCTCTCAAGACTTCCTACATCACTGCAACAACTGAGTCCAATGCTATGCTTTGCTATGTCATCCCATGCCGTCTCACTCGACTCAGTTGTTTAAATCTGGTCAAGATCTCATGTATTTGGTCTTCCTGAAAAAGGGCTGAAACCCCTTCTTGTTCTCAACATAATTCATTGGGAATTAAAGAGGTATATACCCTCTTGTAAAATCACCAAGGGGACAGAAAAGAGAGATGGAAAGAGGAAAAGCTTCTTTGAGACAAGCAGAGGGAGAGAAGAGGATAGAAAAGTGCAAAGATTAATGTCAGAGAAACAGGCACAAGTTTTCCATTAAAAGTGTGATAAGTGGGTGTATAGATAGTTCTCAAGCTACAATAACAATTGAGCCCAAAAATTATGTTGCTAAGTGAGAAATTTGTTAAATGAGTTTTGTCCCATTTAATGACTTTTCTTGCCACATTTGTTAAGTGAATCACTGCAGTTGTTAAATTAATAACAAGGTTGTTAAGTGAATCTGATTTCTCCATTGACTTTGCTTGTCAGAAAGTTGCAAAAGGGGATCACATGACCCTGAAACATGATGTGAACAAAATAGTGCAATGTAAATTTTATAAGCTGTCACTCACAAAGTCCACCACTGACATACCATCAGTGGCAGGATTCAAATATGTGAACAACCGGTTCTCTGTGTGGATGCTGCTTCCGGAAGTCCATTCTGGGCCTGGGCAACAAAAAATTAGCTACTGGTTCTGCTGAACTGGTGCGAACTGGCTGAATCCCACCACTGCATACCATTCTATATTTTTCTCCCAAGTGATTGGTCCCACAGATTTAATTTTTCTTAGATTGTTCTCCGCTCCATTTAGGTTTGCTCACTTCTCTCTCTTTTCTTCCTTGTAATTGTGTTAATCTTGCAGTTTTTTCAAGTCCACTGAGATCTCCTTTATGAGCATCAAGATGGTTCTCTTCTGTCTACCAAAGGAATGGTCCTTACCATTGCACAGTATACCAAGCATATAAGAAATTATTCCACGTTTTCTTTCAGATGGATATCTTCCATTTTAACTTTTTATTTCTCCATATCACGTTCTAGTTAGAATTTAGAATTGTAGAAAGGCAGACAAATGCTTTCCAAATAGCCATTGCATTCTGAAAACACACTAACCTAGGTGACTTTATGTAAAACTGTTTCAAAGCCATTCCATGCTGCTAAAAGCAAATTCATGCATCTTTTTCCCTTGAAGCTTTGAGGGGAGGACAACTTCTTATTCATTTTAATCATCTGAAGGTTAAAGTACTAAATACCCATTTAGCCTTTGAATTTATTTTTCTCCTCTCCTTTTTATGAATCTCTTATTAAACCCTATTCATACAGTCTTAGTAATCTTGATATCACTTTGCTTGTTCAATGGCTATACACTCTCTCTTTGGCAATGTTTAATAATTATAAATGTGTTCTTCTATATCTGCTTGAGTAGGAAACTGTGGATTCCATTATGTCTTTCATTCCTGGCATCAAGAGTCTTTGGTACTTATATCCCATAATCAAGGCTTAACCTCTTAGCCTTCTTTTGATAAGCTAAGCCAACTCATTTGCTTAAATTCTCCATTACAAGGCTTGTTCACCAGTTTTGAAATTATTCTTGTGGCCCTTGTCTTGTATAATTGAGTTAATACTCAACAGATAAGGAGGGCAGTTACTATTAAGATATTTCCATTTTTTAGAAACTGTTTAACTGTGTAATTTTTTAAAGGAGTTGAATGTCAATCTTTATTATATATTTACTGTTACAATATTTGCTATTGGTATATGACAGTGGCAGCTACATTACATGATCTTGAAAAAAAACATTGTCCTCAAAAATATCTTAAGATAAATTTATATTGGCAAAGTACTTGTGGCAAGTCAAATACTTCTCTCCAAACACTGTAAATCTTGTTTTAGGTATTAGGAATGGGGGCCTAGATTAGTGTAGAGTACCTGCTTTTCAAGCAGAAACTGATATTTTTATCTTTAGCACTCCAAGTTGCAATGAAGATCTTGCCCAGAAAAGCTGAGAAATACAGAATAGTGCACTTAAGTTCTTTAAACTATGAACTCAGGCTTTGTCCTGTATAAATGTATCTTATGCTAAAATAAGCACAATTTTGTTGCAGGAAAATAACACACTTTTGAATATCTACATGATAATTGCCTGATTGATTATTTTAAAAGCTAATAATAATTATAAACAGCATGAACTGCAATATATCCAGCAAGGAATAGATGCCCCTATTTCCTGTTACACTTTGTTGAGTCCTTGTGGGATCCCTTGATTGAAAGGCCTGATGTATACAACACCCACAATGTTGCTGGCAGCCAAGGTCTGCAGTTCTGAGCTACATAGTTTAAGCAAGCTTCATAAGGTTTGATTTTGTTCTACTTGATACCTTAATAGTGTACATACAACATATTGGATTTGTATTGGATTCTAAAATTGTAAAAAAGAAAAAAAAGCCCTTTGAACTAATCCTAAATCTATATTATATCCCATTATCTAAGACCTGGAACTAAGTCTCCCTGAGTGTTCGCTTCAGAATAGATGGGCACTAGAGTTTGCTGAAAAAGTACCATGCTAGCTATCACTATTCTGAATTCCATGAACCCCACTCTGAGGTCAGTAGGTATAGGATTTGCAGCTTTAATTTTCCATCAGATACAGCTTTGTACATAATCATAGAGAAACAGCAGTGATTAAATGAGAGTGGGAGTGAAAGCCAATAGTCAGGATTGGCAGAGCTTTTTGCGTTGGAAATAGCCAATGTTTCAAGAGAATCTAAATTTCAAAGGAAGGAAGGAAAGAAAAAAGGGGAAGAGTGGAAGAAAAAATATCTTGACATTATTAGTATCAAGAGACAGCTGTATTTATCATTCATCATGAAGTCAAATATAGAGGAAAAAACCTACAGTTTTCTGATTGCTTGGTTTTTTGAATTATTGTAAAAAAACTTTTTGATTTATTTGTGCAGCCTGATGTTAGGATTGAAACAGTTGGGGCTTTATGCTGTTCTAATCTTTTCAGAACCATAAAAAACAGTTCATGTCTTTTCACAACATATGGTTCTCAATTTATAACAACAGACTCCAGAATTTTCAATTATGCTTCTGGATGCATTGATGAGATGCACATGACTCATTTCAGAAGTATATTAACTACTGAAATAATCTCCCATTTGCCAACCTTTTTCCTCTTGAGGGACAAACAATATACAGTATGGCATATTTTCTTTTTTTATACATTAACGAAAGCAGTTTTTTCCTCTCAATCACATGGTTGAGTAGAATTTGTCCAGCCAAGTATTATAATATTTGGCCCAAACCGTGTTGACTAATTTAATATAATTTGCCATTATTCCAAAATCACTTTTCAATCTTTCCAAACATTCTGAATATGTATTTCTTTCAGCTTTGATATGGCATTAAATTTAAGAGACAAAACATTCCTTTTCATAGTGAATCCAATGTCATTCTTTTGACATAAATAAATTTATGTACACTCAGAATGCAAAACATGAAGTACATTGTAAACATCTTATGAAAAAGACATATACAGTATCCAATTATTTTGTAAGAGTTATCCATCCAGTGACATTGCATTCCTAGCGACTGTCGCTGTTAGTATCCTCCACAGTGCATGTCACATTTCATTACTCTCCTCTTTATCTTTGCTTCATTTAGTGCTTCATCACCAGCATGCCTGCATACTAGCATCTTTTTTTTAAGATTTTGAGATGCCCGGGGGGTAGAAAGGTTACTTCAGTCCACCCTTCATGCCCTGCCACACTAGTCATCTTTACATGTGGAAGGAGATGAGCTATCAGTCAGAATACTTGAAGGAAAGTTGGCCCTAGGAATGAAGTAGAATACGCCTCACTTCTCCTAATTCTGCTCCTGGAGTCTTAGACAGTGAAGGAAACTATCATGTGGAAAATCAGAGGGAGAAATGCTCAGTTCAGCTGTGTGCAGAGATGCCTTAAGGAAAATTCTTGCATCAACTCAGCAATACTTTCTCAAACTTGGTGGCAAATTAGTTCTTTACCTTGAATTTAATATTGGGCTGGGGTTACTATTTTATATATTAATTTTAACCAAAAATCCTTCCGCTAATCCCAATCCTGCAGTTTTAATCACTTTAACAAAGTGCTAGGATGGCCTGCTCTCAGAATTTGTCTTGGTGCATCCTATAACAATATCATTTTAATTGATTGTTTTCATGTACTGAAATAAATGCTACAATAAAAAAAAGGTTTTGGGTAAACCCACTCCTGATTCTATGATTCTAAATCATAAGTGCATTAAAACAATTATTAAATAAAAATCCAATCCTGTTATACTTACATTAAAAAGTAACTCATAATGAAGTAACTTTTAATGAAGATGGATGTCTATTAAGAGAGGTTGATCCAAGTGTAGCCTTGTGCCTTAACCATTATACCAAACTGGCTCCACACCAAGAAATCTGTTCATGCCTGTGGAAAGATATACAAGTCCCTTCCTTGAAGATTGCTCTTTGGGCAAAAGGGAAATAGGGCATCATAAAGAGGCTGATACAAGACACAGGAAGATATCAGACTTTTTTTAAAAAAAAGAAAAGAAAAAGGAGAATGGGATCCAATTTTGACTCTGGTTTTCTCCACTGCTGCCTTCAGCCCCAGGTACCAAGCTTCTCTAACTGGTAATTCCCGAAGGAATGCAGTTCTCTCCAAATGAGATGTTATCTACACTGATTAAAAGTGTAAAAGTGGAAATGGGTGGTTTCTAAGTTTTATAAATAAATAAACAAGCAATCAATCAAACCATAAGAGGGAGGAACACTATTTACCATCAATTAAAACCTGAACACCATCGGTCAAGTCATTTGCCTAATGTCCAGAAGTGAAAACAATATTAGAGTTGCACCCCAAGTCCCTCCTCCATTAAAATATTTTGATATAGATGCTCCATCCCATCCTCACCTTTGCTTTTGTAAAATGGACTGGTGCCTTGTCTTTCTGCATTTGCATAGTGTGAATTTAGTCACTTAGGAGGGGGAGGGGAGACCTTGGGAATTAGCTCTGAGGTGACTCCCTTTTTCTTATATCTCTTATACCTTTCTGCTATTCAAATTATTGCAGTTATGATTAAATTTGCATTCAAATATATTCATGACTATACATACAAATATTATGCAAATTGATGTGTTTTTTTAATTAATGCATAGATGCCTACCATGGGAAGTATTATTCTGGCTTTTAATGAAAATGGTAGAGAATGGAATAATAATACTTTATACTCAGAATGTGTGTTTCTTCTGATGGGCTTAGATTCTAACAAATTTAGTCTTTTCATAATTCTCTCAGAAGAATAGATGGAATAAATTATTTTAGTATAACATTAATTTTTAATTAATTTTTAAAAGCTTAATGTAATTTTACCTCTTCTATTTGTGTTTATTTGCCTTTATCTGGATGCTTGTTTGAGAATTCCTATACTTATGCATGGTCACAGTATCAGCCATATGTTTGGAATGGATTTGGCATTTTTGTCCACCTATCAAGTCTTTCCCAAATATCTGGATAGGTGATGCTGTTGTTTGATGCTGTTAAATGTATCATTTTGGATGTAAACTGTTCCAAGTAAAACTGCCTTTTGACTGGTGGTGATTTTGTGAATGTCAATGGTGTTTAAGTGGTGCGTCAGATGTTTTGGGAATGTATCCAAGGCACTTATTACTATGGCACCAAAAATGAAATGATAATCTTACTTATGTTTTCCAGCCATTCTTGTTGTGGATTAGGGACTTTGCATAAGTTTACGTGTTATCCACCCCATAATAACGAGAAACATTTCTTTCTCATTTGAATTTTCGTCTGTTGTGCTTCTATTCTAATCACTGCGGATGCTGTTCTTGCTGTCATAACATGAAATTTGGGTTTTTAAAAAAAGTTTCTTCTACCAGAAAGAACAGAAATTGTCAGCTAAGCACACATGAGCAGTGATTCATTCAGCAATTCAAAACATATTAGGGGAAAAAAAGCAGGTGCTGCTTTGGTCTATATAGATCTAGAGTCTCTAAAAAAAGCAGCCATAACCTTCTCATTTGTGCCTTTCCCTCTTCAAATACATCAGCATCTAATAAACATCTTTTACTGTCTGCAAAAGCAATTTCAACAAATTCTACAAGAAGGCAAATGGAAAGCAGCTGTCTGATACTGTGGTCTTTTTAGCTGGGCTCATAGGCTGCTTGTTTGCACTTAAAGGAAATGAAGAAGATGGGCATTCTCCTTAATTATTCCAAACCATCTCTGCTGCCTGAGAACTAAAATATTCATAAGACCTGTGATTTTTGCAAAGGACATTAAAGATGAATTAAATTGTTAGATGGCTGTAAAATTTAATTGGATGCAGCATGTAATTTGCATCTGTGAAAAAAAATAAAGATTTTACTAGCCAAGGCAACCCGTGCCATTAAATTGCTTTCATTCTTCTTCAAGCTCTCCAGTGGCTGAGCTTGACAAGCATATATACTCTTAGCTCAAAAGACAAAGCTAATGGCATTTGAAATCTGATTCTTCTTCCTCTGCCAAGTATCTCTGGAAAAATCTTCCCATTATAAGCTGATGAATTCAGTTGTTTTTATACAAAATATTTTGTAGGAGACTGGGCAGAGCGGTTTGAAGAATTGCAGAATCTTGAAATTGCTGATATTATTATAGAGCAGATGTGGGTATTTTATACCCACTGGGCCCCATCTGGCCCTTTGGCTGATCCTGTCTGTGTGAAGTCAATCAGAAATTAGAAATCAAATGTAAATAAGTGTATGCACACAATACAACTGCATTGCTTTCATTTTGAAGGTGACTACTATTCTTTTTCTTCTTCTTCAGTTTACATATGTTTGTACAGCCTTATTTGAGTTCAGCCTTCTACAACAATCCCAGTTTTTCATGTGACCTCTTGGGAAAATTAATTGCCCACCTTTTTTATAGAGGTTCCATAGGCAGATGGATGAATGCTTCTACATTTTATAAAACAAATCCATACCCAATAAAAACAAATACATTGTGACTTTTCTTATACTTTGGGTCTCTTTAATGTAAATGCATGTTTTGCATGAAATCCACAAGGAATTGGAAATGTTACTCTCTATAGCAATCTCCCCCAATTTAGGTTCCTCAGTATGTGATTTCAGTTAGCAGAATTCCCAGTGTGACCATTGCAGACAATTCTAACTTAAAGTCTGTACATCTGAAGGGAATCCAGATCAGAGAAAGCAGACCTAAACCCAGATTTAGCCACTCATGAATAACATGCCTCCATAATCAGTGGTGGGATTCAGCCAATTTGCACCAGTTTGGCAGAACCAGCAACTAATTTTTTGTTGCCCAGGCCCAGAATGGACTTCCAGAAGTGGCATCCACACAGAGAACCGGTTGTTCACATTATCTTTATAATTGCACATATTACTTTTAAAAATAACAAGGAAAAATGGGAGAAGCAGAAACCAATGCATTTATTAAGAGTACTATCTAAGTCCAAGAGGGAAGCATTTGCAGATTCAGGGAATCCTGGAGATTTAGAGAACAAAAATACTCTAGGAAAAATAAGAATGCATGAATGGGACTCCAAACACTTAGTAAAGACTGAGCATGTTTGATAAGCATGGGATGCTGACAGTTGAGACAAGAAAATGGAAAAGTGGGGAATATTCCAGAAGTACAGAATGTCCTGGAATAGAACATCAGGAAGGAAGCATGGCTAACTAATTAGTATTCTGAATAGGAACAATTCCATTTTGCTGCAGGTCTTATTTATGAATTTATCAATTCCTTTCTAGGATGTATCTTGGCAGCAAATACAAGTTACTTATACTTCTTTTTATTAGTCCAAAACAAAAGTCCACTACTACTCAATTTCACGGTGTTCTTCGGCATTTATTTTAGCAAAGCAAACCCCAAAGACTAAGACAATCATCCATGAGATACACTAAAGCATCCCTCATCAATCAATCTTTCTTAAGGAAAATTGGCTAACATAGTCACAGAGGGAGAATTAGTGTGATTTCTGAGTTAAAGTGAGACCATTAGGCTGAGGAGTCTTTGTCTGGATTAGAGATGGACTAGATATGAGCCAAAAATTGAGAATCAGTCTAGATAAAACAGATCAAATACTAGAGAACAGAGAAGCTGCCACAGGATTGAGAATTCTGTCTCTTCTGAATGGACTTGTACTCTCCTGGAAAAATCAAGATTTTATTTTGGAATTTTCTCGTGGATCATCAGGTTCAGAAAACAGCAACCTTATTTTGTATGAAAACAGGTGGGAGAAGACCTGGTCCCCTTTTCCCTGTCCCCTTTATTATGTATCTTGCACAATATGTGATATTTTTTTGAAATTTTGCCATGCCTTGTAGTGCTTCAGTACTACTGCTTATTTTTTTCTTATTTAAAATCCCCTTAATACTTTGTAAGGAGCAGAACAAATAGAAAGGGGGATATTTCAACTAATCACAATCTTATTACTTGTGTGGTTTTAATCAATTTCTATCTAGACTAAGTAGCTACCTTTCAAATAATGTTTACTGTGTAGAAAACCAATTTGAAGAAGAAAATGGATAATTCCAAGGAATTATTGATTTTATTTTAAGAATTTGTTAAACTGAGGGTTCAGATAATGGTTCTGTACAGAGCATGGATAGTATTATGGAAAAAAAAATAAACCACTGCATTTCTAAATGACATGTATAAGAGCTCAACTCTGAGAAAAATATTGTCCTTTCGTTAGAATTTGATGTAGCACTATATTATATAAGCTCCAATGGAAAGGCTGGGAGCTGTGTTAGAAATGATTTAAAGCTCTAGCATAGCTGTTTTTCAGTTGAATGAAAATTGTACTGGTCTTTTATGCAGCACTGAAGAAAGAACAAAATCTCCATATGTTAATTTAGTTTTAATGAAAAAACAATTGAACAAAGAACTATTTCGAAACAGAATGTGTAACTACTTAAAAAGTATCCCCCCCCCACTTTCAATGCGAGGGCTATAACGGGTGGAGAAATGATTCAAAAATTGTTGGGACCTACAAGCAGACAGATCCAAGATTTACAGAACTGTTTCCTTCCAATTCCAGTATTTTGGGGGCACTTTTTATTTTTTTATTTTTTTAAATTGTGTAAGCTTACAATTTTTTTTGTTTCCTGTCTCAAAATGATGGAAATCCACAGCACCATTTTTAAAATAATTAATCATAGAATCTAAACAGAGCTTGTCTAAATCAGCAATTTATCATCTAATGAGTACTTAAGAACTGACTGTACTTATCCATTTAATTGAGATGATTAAATTAATAAGAGAAACTAGACAACCTGTGATTTATTGGGTCATTGTTTCAGAGATAGCCCTTACCTAAACAGAGAAGCAGAATGACTACAAGCGGGGCAAAAAATCAGTGGGAGCAAGAATGACTTTCAATTTCAGTGGCTTCCCATTGAGTTTCCTTCTTGGAGGCTGGCAGGAATTGTTGGAAAGTCCTCCCTTCCCTGCCCTGCCCTGCCCTGCCCTGCCCGCTGCCATGTGGGGGAGGGAATTAGGTCATGCATGAGTGGCTGGCAAAGCACAAGTGCAGATGCACTGTGTAGTTTGCATGGAGGAGGAGATTTACCCGAGCAACTTGCAACCTTCCCTGCCAGCTTCTTCATTGCTGATGCTTTCTGCCATCTTCCCACAAGCAAAGACTTTGCTAGTGGGAAGGTGGCAGGCAGCATTAGCAATCATGATCAACTTTATAGTTCCTGCCACTTTCCCCTTTACCCTGTGGGAAGCTGTCATTGAATGTTGGAAATGAGGATCACATGACTGTATCTGTCTGTGGCAGGACTGAACAGCACCTGTGCTGTTCTGAAACAGCAATTACAGTATGTTCTCATTCCTACAGAAGTCATGGGTCCTGACATTCTGTAGATCAGGGGTCCTCAACCGTGGCAACTTTAAGACTTGTAGACTTCAACTCCCAGAATTCCTCAGCCAGCTTTGCTGGTTGAGGAATTCTGGGAGTTGAAGTCCACAAGTCTTAAAGTTGCCAAGGTTGAGAACCCCTGCTGTAGATAGTCCATATGAGTTATCTTAGTTGAATAATTGTTGCCCTATACCTTCCAATCTCACCCAATTGAAAGCTACAAACAATCAAACAGATACAAGAGTTTTAGTAATATACAGATTACTTTTTTTATGTTGGAACAATGCAGGTTGTATTATTTTGTTCATGCACTATATGAAACATGCACCAAATGATGTTGTTACTTTGTGGAATGATAGAACATAAGGATTGGAAGTTACACTGGAGATCCACCCTTACTCCCAGTGCAGGAATCCACTAATAAACCATCCTCAGCAATTTGCCATTAAGACATATTTTTAAATAACTAAGTGAAGAAGAGTCCACCATCCCTCAATCTGTTTCATTCGTGAGCAGCTTTTACTGTTAGTTTTTTTTCCTGACATCCAATTGAAACCCACTCTCCTCATATTAAAATCCATTGTTTCTTGTTATGTCTTCTGAAATAAAGCTGAACACTTCTGTCCCATTTTCTACATGACAGCTTTTTATTGATGAAGTTAGTTAGTATATCTACCTGTAGTCTTCTCCAGGCCGAAACATCCCCAACATATATAGAAAAATAAAATGTTCATGGTAAATTAATGCAAAGTAATAATTAAGACAACTAATGAGGTACATCCCATTTCCACCAATTATCATCTGTCAGTCAATAGCAGTTACCCAAGATAACATCATCTCAATCAATAAACTGTCTGGTTACAAATCTCTTCTACAATTTTTCTCAGTATAAGTGTCAAGCTATGCAGTCTAGAGTTTTCCCCTATTTTGGGAAAATGGAAACAACATCTGCCATTTTTCCATCCTCAAAGATCACAGAAAGGTCCTCTGAGATGACCTCTACAAGCTCCTTCAAGTTTTAAAATATATCATTATGATTATGAAAATTAAAATTTAATTACCAGATTTTCCTTGGGGCCATAAAAATGGAATTCAGAGACATTTAACCTTGAAGTGACAAGTTGCTTACCTTTGTGATAAAAAAAAATACACCATTTTATCATGGTGGGAAAATCCACGATAAAGTGACTTGATTCATATGGACAGAAAAAAATTGGCAGATATGCATTTAATATGGTCATGAGATGAAGAATGGCATCTTGTAAGAAATAAATTGATATTTGTTAAGATTTTAATTGCAATAATTTTAATTCTTAAATCTTTTGAATTCTGTATTTTAATTCTTTTGTTATCTGTCTAAAGTATTCATTTGACTAGCAACCTAGAACAGAAACTAATCAGCTTGTCAAATAAATAAAATTGCCCTGCAACTGGTCTTGTAGAAAATCTTATCTTCTCATTCAACATTAGAAAACATTAGAAAAAGTCATCTTCTTACCTTCATGAAATATAAATAATGATACTTTTCTAACTGATGGAAAGCACTTTTGTGCTTAAGTCATTTGGGCAGAGTGTTCACTAATGCTATGATTTGTCCATAAAGTTTTTGGCAGAGAGTTGAGCCTGCACATTATATTCTCAGTTTGCTCATGAATATTGCAAAGAGGGACCAAGCCTTGTTGACCTTGAACTCAGTTGATTTCAGAATCTTGATGTCATGAGCCTTGCAAAGCCCAAAATATTTTTCTGCGGTTATTTTCTTAAGAGAAGGTGAACATCTGTCAAAGAAACACCTATGAATGTGGTATTATAATTCCTGTCAAGACCTTTCAAAGCATATGAAATGGTTTGCCTTCTGTTTCAGTAACTTTGTTCCCTTCTTTTCACCTATCATCTTTCATTTAACCCAGCCTTGTCCATTAAAAACAGCTCACTTGCATCAGGATGAACCTCTTTCATTCTCTTTTGGAGAGTTCAGTAAACATCAAAGAAGCTGTTCTTGGTTTCAAACTAGTCCAAAATGTCACTAAACAATTGAATGACAAAAGACATCAGAGGAATATGTCAAGTTAAATATGACCAAAGCTAGCAGATATCAGAAGAAGGGAAACAATAAAGCAACAGTTTAGAAAGTTTTTGTTCTTGTATCTAAAACTCTCTACTTTCCAGATACAGATAAGAAATAAAACTGGGAAAAAGATTTGACTGAATACTATTCAGTTCTCCTTTCTCTACAACCAGCCATCAACCAACAACAAATAAATTTATAATACAGCCCTGGCATATCATAATGGTTGTTCTATATGTAATTCTTGGCTAGTACATGAATCTTGAAGCCTCTTGAGATATCAACCAAAATGTTTAGGATGAGAGAGAGAGAGAGAGAGAGAGAGAGAGAGAGAGAGAGAGAGAGAGAGAGAGAGAGAGAGAGAGAGAGAGAGAGAGAGAG